>NW_026591918.1:7727033-7753940 GCF_907164565.1 Psammomys obesus | reverse complement strand
CACACACACACACACACACACACACACACACACACACACACACACACACACAGAGTATTCACACATGCACACCTACCAAGCACAGCAAACAAGCCTATGTGAACCTATGGCATTTCTGTATTCCTTCCTAATGCTCCAGTCCTGCTCATGACTGGCTGTTGCGTGTCCATGAGCTGCTTCCATGTACTTCTGTCCTCCTTCGGGAAAATTATGGTATTTTTTTTGAAGCATAATTAGATGAACTTGTTTTGATTAATTTTTATTATGGGGGCATTTTTGTTCCACTCTGTACTTGATTTGTTTTAACAATCTACAATGTAATGAACACTTAGTCTCAGAAGTCAAACTATGTAAAATGGTATACTCGGGAAAAACACTCCACCCTGTGTTCTTCTTCTCCCTCCTTCCCATCCGTTGTTTTCTTCTGTTTGTAAGTGCACGTGCAAAAGGAGGCAGGGAAGGGGGTTACATGCCTCTGTGCATAGGCAGGTGCCACATGCATGCAGAGGCCAGAGGTCGTTGTCAGCTTCCCCCTCCATAAGTCTCTATCTTGTTTTCTGAGACAGGGTCTCTGGTTGGACACACTTGGAGCTTACTATTTTGGCTAGCCTGGCTGGCCAGTGAGAGCCCAGGATCCATTTGTCTCTACTACCCTAGCCCGGGTTCCAGGCGTGTCACCACACTTTCCCCTCGAATGCCTGGCATCCAAACTCGGGTTCTCAGACAGCCAGGAAGCTGTATCCTGAGATGCTCCCGGCCCCGTATCCTGCTCTTTCTGCATATGAGGTGTGCCTCTGCTCCCATTGTCCCTCCTTCAGGTGCGAAGGGCAGGGTATTATATGTGCATTTTGGTACAAACACTGTTATATTTTCCCTTGTTCACACACTACACTGTTCTGGACCCAGACAAGTAGGCTCCTAGAATGTAACTGTGTTCATATCTTCTGGCCCCTTGCAAAGATCTTATCATTTCTACCAGAAACTTCATTCAAATAAACTTTTGCCATAGTGACTAACATTTAACTTCTTGGTGATGAGCACCTTAGAAATAGTAGAATTGTATTAAAAATAGTGTAATGCTTTTTTGTTATCCACTGAGGTTGATACCAGATGCAGTAAACTGGAGGTGAAATCTGGTACAGCAGGTGGTGGTGGTGGGAAGGGTTGCTTTCCCGTGAATAGACAGTGGTACAGGTATTGGCAGAATTTATTCTGAGAAGTCCTGGTGACAGAAGGGTTTACACAGGTACTCCACCATGATGAGCAAGAGACACGAGAGGCGTTTTTATAGTTCTAGTTTAAGCCAGTAAATGTGATGTTAAAGTAAAATTTTACTCTCTGACATTCTTAGCTGCACAGGGTAACATTTAACTAACTTCTGCTCTCGTTTTTTTTAAAGAACTCAGATCATATATGAATCCAAAATAAGAGCTTTGTTAATATGTAATAACCTACATTTAGTGTGCTAAGACCAGAATCAAACATGACAAATGTCTGTCCCAGGGTCCTTTTTGGTAAATAATAAGATTGAAAGCCCACTTGATCTTCACGGGTGTTTAAGGAAACAATATCCCGTGGGCACGTTTTACATAGATCTTCTAGGTTTGCTCAAGGGTGCAGCTCTGGATTGAGTGTAACTCTTGGAGTTGAGAAAGTGAGTGTCCCAGGCTAAGCAGTGCATTGTTCATGCTTCGGGAAGCTCTGGTTATAGAGGAAACTCGTCTGTCCTCCACATCTGGCTGTGTTAGCAGCAGGATGCAGCCTTCCATGTCTCTTTTTTATTGAGGTCAGAAGGCACTATCCCCAGAAGGAATGCTTTGGTCTGGAGGTCAGAACATATGTCCTGCACACCCTCCAACCCCAATCCATTATGTCTTGTGCTCTATATCTGGAACCTCCCATGACCTCGTCTCTTCTGCCCCTTTCAGAGGGCAAAATGGAGATGGAACAGCCCAGGCCAAAGGTGGATCCTAAGATCTGAATGGAAAAGAGAATCAGGGGCAATATGTGGGAGCCTTCCTTGAAAGCAGAGAGAAACGCCTGAGCAAAGGTTCCAGTTTTGCTAGATGTTTAAGTGCCTATTCAGCTCTCAAAAGGCCTGGAGTTGAGGGAGGGGCTTGAGGAGAGAGTAGGGAATAGGCTCGAGGAAAGCAGGTCGTCTCTCCTTTGCTCTAGTTAGCAAGGTCATGCAAGGGAGCCGTGCTGGTTTTGCATTGAATAGCAGGACAGCAAGTGAGTGGAAGAGAGCAGCAGCAGTGTCACAGTGCTGGGGTCTGTGTGCAGAAGCCTCTCTGCCTATAATCTCACCTGCTTCCTAACAGCTTTAGTTGTGTGCCCCAGACCCATAGTTCACGTAGCTAGGTGCCTGCTAACAGTCAACAGTTGGAAATGCAGATGGTTCCTTGTGTGTGAAAATGGGGCAGTTGTGCACCTGACTCTCAGATTTGCCTGAACAGGTGCAGAGTGTTGTGTATGCGCACAGATTATGGGGTTATGGGGTTGCAATCAAGAGAGACAGAGAAAACAACAAACAGTTGGGGACATTGCCTCTGCCAAAACCTTTCCAAGGCAGGTGTCCCCATAAATGGGCAGCAGGTTGCTCTGCCACTTCACCTCCTCCAGGGCAGGTTGGGAGAGATTGTGGCCAGAGGCAGAGGTTAAAACAAATATGGATACTTCTAGGACTACAGGTTTTGTCTAGGAAGGGAGATCTGGGCTGCAAGATGGGTCCATTGGATCCCTGTCCAATGCTCCGAGTGTTCTCTTTGGCCTCAGCTCAGATCACTTCCTTATGAAGTGGGTAGCCAGGTATCAAAGTGGGTGGAGAGAGTGAAGGGCCACTCTGATAGCCCATGATGTTTTGGGTCTGGGCTTCTTTGTATCGCTGTCCTGAACCATGCGTGTGTGCCAGCGTGGTCTTTGCAGCTCTGACACCCACAGTTCTGCTCAGGGAGACACTGTCTTGTGTCCTGTGCACGTGTGTGGCTCCACTGCTGTGCTCTTGTGATTGTGCTCAAAACTGCCTGTCCTGCTGTAAGGCCACTGCACAGCAGGGCATACGGCTCGTGGCACAGGTCCCCACAGAGGTCCTAACCCTCTGCTCTGCTCTCTTTGCCTCTCTCAGAGAATTCTCCAAGGAAAGAGAGAAGGCTAAAGCGCGAGGAGATTTCCAGAAACTTCGGGAGAAGCAGCAGCTAGAAGAGGATCTCAAGGGCTACCTGGACTGGATCACCCAGGCAGAGGACATAGATCCTGAGAACGAGGAAGAGGGTGGAGAGGAAGGCAAACGGAACAGTAGGTGTTGCCTCTCCGGTTCCTGACCCTACAGACCTGCTGTGTGATTGAGGTGCTGTGGTGTACCCCCATGCCCTGCACCCTTCTCCCTGGGCTGCGGGTAAAATACACCTTCCCAGCTTACCCCTCCCTTCTGCCTGCTCAGGTCATGGAGAGATCAGTGAATCTGTGTGCACTCTGGGTTTCCACCTCAGGTGTGGGCTTTAGGTGCCTATCTATGTAAGGTGGCTTTCTAGTTGAGGAGAACAGCAGTTTGCATTGTGGACCTTGGGAACTTGGTAAGCCCATGTTTCTGTGGGTGGAGGGTAGAGATACTTCTGAGCTTAGAGCCGCAGGGCAGGGCGGGCGTGGTTTCCCACACCTCGGGAGCAGTAGTTCACCTGCACAAGGATTTGAGGAGCAGGCTCCTTCCACCTCTGTGCTGTGTGAAGTGGCCCCCCCCCAGTGTTCTCCACACCAATCCAAGTGCTTAGGCCATCAGGGCAGGGAGAAAGCAGCTGATTGTGGTAGGTAACAACAAAGCTAGTTGTTAAGAGGCCGAGAGTGAGTCAGCGCTTGCTGCTTTGCGGCCCACCTGCCTGGGCCCCACACTGCGACACTAGGCGCCCTTAAGTGCTTCCTGCAGGAAGCAAGGCCCGATAATCAGTCAACCACTGGAATTAATTGCTTTTGCCGATCGCAGAGTCTCTCTTTCCACATACTTTCCCCACAGACGTGCTCTTAGTCGACCTGGGAGCATTTGGACCTTAGGTAAGGGCAGAAATTGAAATCTAACAGTGGATTTGGCTACAATGCTTCTGATTTGTTCCCATTCGGGAATAGTTGTTGGTAAAGACCAAGAACATGTTTCAAGAACAATGTCCCTTGAGAAGCCTAGGAAACCAAGTGTTGTTCTACCACGTAGAAGACATTGAGCAAGCCCTTGTTGCACCGGGCCCTTTGGAGTCATGGTTGGTTCCTTTTAGACCCACTCACAAAGGAATGCAGCCAGAGCTTTGGGTCACAGAAAGGACAGTGGGTACCTCAGGAACTGGGATGATTATCTAGCACACATGGGCCACACTGCATGTCCTGGAAGGTCGGTGTCTGTGGAAGAGCAGTTGGGTGTCAGGAGAAGGTTTTTGTCTTAGGACTAGCATGGGTGAGCAAAGGCCATGCTCAGAGACTGTTGGATTGAGCATGGGGGGTGGGGGTGGGGGTCAAAGGGTAGAGTGAGCTGTGGTGTGCATGTCAGAAGATGTGGGCTTGCAAAGCAGAGCACAGAGAAGCCCACATTAAGGAGCCAGGGATGGAAGGACTCAGCCCAGGTAGCCATTCTGTCCCTTCTAGTCTAGGCTCTAATCTAAGCTGCCCTGGGAGAGTATTCCTCATTGTCCTGGGTCTTTGCAGCTGCCTGCAAGGTTGGTGTGCTGATGGGGACTCATGGGCTATAGTCTCTGACCTCTCACCCACTGCAACAGGGAGGGAGCAGGGCCTCAGGGCCTGAGGATGAGGAGACTCCCCGGACACAGTGGGAGGTTTTCTGGGGCAGGGTGAGGTGACTGTCTCTCACACAGATCAGGGTTGACGGTGGGTGGTGGTTTCATCTCTGCATTTGCTGATGTGTGTGCTATGATAAGACAGAAGAAATAGGCACAGCTACCCTTGCAAACAAGCCCACCTGAACCCCTGAGGCCGCTAAAGGACTTCCGTAGCTTTACCGTGGCTGACAACACTGCTTAGGCCCAGCTGCAGGTGCCTCTTAGATTGCTTTCTGTTGATGTGAGAAAACACCATGGAGAAGAAAATAAGCTTGGAAGGAAAGGGCTTGTTTCAGCTTACTGATTATAGTCCATCACAGCGGGAGGTCAGGGCAGAGGAACTTAACCTAGAGGCAGGAACTGAAGGAAAGCATGTGGAGAACGATGATTCAGGCTTGTTAATCTTGATTTGCTCAGTTTTTTTTCTTGTATACCCCAGGACCACCTGTCTTGGGGAAACTCATTGTGGGATAGGCCCTTCCACAAAAGTCATCAGTCACGCCCCGAAAGACTTGCCCATGGGCCAGACCGGTAGGGGCAATCCCTCAGCTGAGGCTCCCTCTTCCCAGATGACTCTAGCTCATGTCAAGCTGACAAAAACTAGCCAGTGCAGGGCATATAAGCCTTCTCTCCGTTTGTGGTAGCAAACTGTGGAAGCTGGCCTCCATCCGCATTGCCTTCCAAAGCTCCAAACATAGCTGTATATAAACCAAAGAAAGGGTTGTCCCCTTTTCTGAGCCAAGCGCCTTCTTTTCTGGTTTAAATGCCGCCCGTAGAGGGCCTCTTGCATGCCGTTGGATTGCCATAGCCTTGTAGATAAACATATAGCTATAGACAGTAATCCAGCTTCTCAGGCTGCTGTTGTCCATGGTGGAGCTTTTCGTTTTTTAATGGCCTGGGCTGTGAAGCTTGGTTTTCCTGGACGTGATGTCTTCTGATGGTCCCAAAGGGATCACTGTTTTGTGTGAGGTTGGTATCTCCTATGTCGCTTTGTGTAAAGAACCTGACTATAAGATGGCCAATCTGTGAAGGCCCTGCCTTTCAGAGGTTGCTGTGGAGAGAAGGAGAAGGCTGAGGCTTATATGGGGCAGAAGGTGGACACTGTCACTGTAATGAAAGACCGACAATGTACCCTGAGAGCCCACAGGGTCGCAGTGATGCTAGAGTGCGAGAGTGGGAATGCAAGGAAGGCTTCCTGGAAGAAGTAGCCTCCCTCCTGGGCTCTGAGGGAGGAGCTTTAGCTTCAGAAGGTAAGGCAGAGGGGAATCAGACTGAGGAAGTGGCATGGAAAAGATGCAGAAAGTAACAAATGTTCAGATCACTTACGTGGATCATTTAGTCATATCGCCACAGAAAGGAACAGACTTTCTCTATGCCGTAGATCTTCAGAATTAGCCGAGGAATGAGCTCTCAAGCCCATAAAGCTGCACTGCATCTTCCGAGTGTACACATGGCTTCTCCAGTGCAATGATGAGTGACTCGATGGTTGAGCGATGCAGTGGTTAAGCGGCTTACAGTCTGGTTGGCAGGAGCACTGCTTCTGAGGTTGTTCCCAGTTCTTTAGCCAGGTGCTAGGGTTTCCTGCGGCGTGAGGCTCAGGGTCACGATTTCTGGAGTCCTCAGATTGCCGGAGCCTCAGTGATTAGGGCTTTAAATAAGGAAATCAATCCTAGGCTGTGAGGACCATGGTGAGAGTCACATGACTTAGGAGGATAGCCCCCAAGTCACCTTCTGGTAAGGATGAAGGGAATCCTGAACTTTCTGGAGGGGCTGTTCTGATAAACTTTCCCTAGCATCACGATGGGTGCCAGCTGCTTTCTTTGTACTAGGCCAGAAAACCAACCACAGGCTTTGGGGGTTCAGCCAGACTCACACGGCCCCGACTGCCAAACAGTGGTGGCCCTGCCACCTGCATGTGCCAGGTCTGGGACTGTCCTGGGCATCTAATTAGCAGGTGGAGACGTGACGGTGGTGTGGTCTCACCATGGTGTCAGCATTATCCCGGGGTGTGTAAGATTCCCCTCACCTCGTGCTTCACGCCTCAGCCCTGCTCCTAGAGCGTCTCGGGGAGAGGACAGTGCGGTGCCAGGCTCCTGACTTTCTCCTCCACTGGCTTAGAATGGGGACTTGACTGGCCACTCTCTTCAGCTGGACCTTGGATACAAACTGGCAGTTTCCTCCTAGGCGTTGAGTGGTTGGGACTGTAGAAAGAGGTTCTTCTTGGTGGTGGAGCCTGGGTGAACACAGGGAAGATAGAAGGAGCAGACAGAGGCTCATTCCTTACTAAGCATGGGTACCAGGGCTGGGAAGTCCCGCGGCTGGAACTATCGTCATTCTTGCTGCTGTCTGGCTCTGGCAGAACTTGGCATGTGTAGTGGGTTTCTGAAGAGTCTACCAGATCTCTAGCCAATCTCAGGCTAAGGACCTCTTACAGAACCCCTGATCTATACTTTTGTTGAGAAACATTAGCACTCTCCCAAGGGAGGGCAAACAAACCCTCTACCTCAGCACTTCTGAGACCCACCAGCACTCCTGTCAGGCTCTGGAGGTCCGTTTCTGGTTGCTCGGGCTAGGCTTGTTATCAAGGAGCCAGTGTGAAATCAAGCACCAGGAAGTGCTCTGTGATCTACAGTCATGATGGCTCAGTCTCCAGCTCTTACTGTACCTTACAGACTACCTAAGGATCTCATAACTTTCACTGCCTAGACCAGAAGCTCTGGTTCTTGAAAAAAAACGGTAGGAGAACCTCTCTTTGTATGTTCCTGGGAGCGAGTTCCAGGGAGCTCTAGTCAAAAGCTTCTGGGTCTTGGGCTGCATGAGTGGCTGGATCTCCTGAGGGCCTGGCACAGCTGGTCTCTAACTAGCTATCTGGTGCTGGTGACAGGGGAGTCTCCTGTGAGCAGCCTTGGACTATTTAAGATATCCGAGGTGTAAATTTGCTGTTAGAAAGCTGCTGTGCCACAACTAATCCAATAAACAAAATGATCTCAGAAGTTGTTTCCTGAGCATTTGGAAATTTTCAAGGATAATTTATTTAACTTTTTGCTGAGTTTCAAATTTCTTTAACAAACTGACGTGTGTGTGTGTGTGTGTGTGTGTGTGATTTTTTTGGACATGTGCAGCTGGTTCTTTGTGAACAATGTAATTGTTCTACAGCTATTAAAATCTGGAAGCCTAAAATTCTATTTTAATCTCTTCTCATTGTCATGACTAGTTTTTTATTTTAAAAAAAATTAAAAATAATGATGCCATTTTAAAGGGAGCTCATTCTAGAATTCTGACCAGATGAAACAGGGGACCTTCTTGTGGGGACTCTTAAGGACCACTGTAAGTAGTGACAATTGATTCCAAAAGAAAGAATGAGCGGGTACCTGTAACCCCTGTGAATCACAGGCATATCCGACTGTGCTCCTTCATTGGTCCCAGAGTGACAGTCACCGCCCCGCCTGCCCCTCACTGCCTCTTCTACCATGGACCTCAGTGCACAAGATCACCTGCCTTCCTGGACTACCTGGTTGGCTTTTTGTTTGTTTGTTTCAAAGGTCAGCAGAGAGTCGGGGGTGGCATACCTGTTTGCAAAATAAGTCATGGCAGTTTGTTGGCCCTGTCTTGAAAGACTGTATTTGAGGACTGTAGTTCAGTTAGCAGAGTGTTTTCCTGACATGTGCATAGCCTTGGGCTTGATTCCCAGCACCTTACACATTGGACACGGTGTGCCAAAATCTCAGCCAGGTGAGGTGAAAACAGGCTGATGAGAGGCTCAAGGTTACTCTTCAAGACCAGTCCTAAGATATGTGAAATTCTGTCTCAAACAAAGAAAAAAGGAAAAAAAAAAAAAAAAGGTTGTGTTTAATTTTCTTTTTATTTTTATAAGACTGCTTTTTATCACAAAGTATTCAAGAGAAGTTCAGAATTGAAAATCTACTAAAAGCCGTAAAGGATAAGGCAGCAGTGGGTGGCCTGTGATAAAGATGCGTCATCTGCCCTCTCTGGAGAAGCGGCTGGCGGCTCTGTAACTGGGGAGGCTGATGGCAGGGCCAACCTCTGGGTCCACTGGTTAGTCTGCAGCAGTCATCCGGCCTCCCCTCCTCTGGGGTGATTAAAGCAGCATTGTGAGGGGGCACCGAATGCAACATTCATCGCGTGGCTGAGCATTCTGTTATTTACTTACCCAAAATCACAGAGGGGTGATTAGCAGTTATCAGGCACTTCATGTGTATCTGGGGATGTGTTCTTATTCTTCATGCTGCTCCATGAGATGGGAGCTTGGTGGATGAGGAAACCAAAGCACAGGGAATTTGCATCGTCTCCCATGGCTGCACAGTTGTCAAGTGGCTGAGCTGGGCTTTGAACCCATGCTCTAACCCTCCACGAGGGTGGCGGCTCTAGTTGGCAGCATGAGCCTGGGAGAGCGGGTCCCAACAATGAGGCAGACTAAAGTCTCACGCAAAAGCCAACTCTCTTCAGAGCAGCAGTTTATACTTTGAGGGTTAAGAAGAGTCACCTGACTATAAAGTACACAATCACAAGGACAAGCATATGGCAAAAACATGCTTTTCCATAGAGGTAATGAACAAAGAACTATGGCCAGATGAACGGAATAATCTGAAGTAAGCACATGAAAGCACATTCCAAGAACAATCCATGTTATAGAGGACCAGAGGTTACAAGATTTACTTGGAGTTTTCTTACAAGGTCTCAGAAATCTCCTCAAACAGCGTCATTCATGGACCAACACATGAGTATTTGAACATTTGTGTCATGCTCTTCCGAGGTAGGTTAGGAGAAAGGGACTTGCAGTGTTGGAGCATGCCCAATGTGTTAGGCCCCCCAAAAGGGTAGACTTACGTTCGCATGCCCTTTCCTGTTCCAACCTGGCCCCCTGTACTGCCTGCACATTTCCATTCCTGAGCATTTAGACTTTAGACACTAGCTAGCTTGGTGTGGTTACAGAAACACAGCACTGCAAAAAGTCAGACTCTAGAACTGTTTTCCTTGTGATGCAGTGTCATCAGGAGAGCTGAGATAATGGTGATGCTAGCAGTTGTGGGTGGCGGTGCCTTGCTGGAGCCAGCACATTGCTTTTCTTACCTTAGTCCCCATTTACTTCTTCCTCCAGCAACCCCACCCCAGGAAGTATATTTAGGCCCAGCCCTTGCTAACATCTTGCATGCAAGCAAATTAGGTACCAATCATGCTCCTACAGCCAGTGTGAGGTTCAGTTGGAGTGACAACTGGATTGTCAGGATCCAAGCTTACTTCCATCTGCCCTGCCCCAGAGAGCAGTCCTGGTTGGCGTCATAATACCAGTCCATTCTCGGGGGCCCTGACTCCCTCAAGGGTGCTTTCCTTAGGCACCTGCTTAGATGCAAGACCAAACATAGGAAACCTGTGCAGGCTAGTTGATTGTTTATTTGGAACAGGTTCTCTAGGACAGGTGGACAAATGGCCCATCTCTTTAGATCCTGAGCTATGGACTCCTATCTAGAAGGACAAGGTGGCAGGGGTGGATCAGAGGCCAGTCTCAGGCGGCCTCTGTTAAACACTGGGACCAGCTGCTCCAGCCCTGCCTGCCTGCCTGCTTGGCTGTCATGTTTGAGTTGCGCTTGCTGCCCTCTGCTGTGTGGTAATGGAATTGCCTGTGTTCAACCTGAAGGGGTCACTGTGGCTGACTTGTTAAGAGAGGATAAGAAGAAAAGGAAGTTTTGCTGCTTTCGACAACGCAGGGCTAAAGACCACGGTAACTGGCTGAGGTGGACTTGCGCTTTGGAGGTTCCTTACCCAACACGTCTGGTATCCTGTCCTGCGCATAGGCATCGTGTGAGCTGCATGTGCTGTGTGGTGCATTTGGAAGATGCCTATGTTTTAATTGCGTGATTTCTCTGATGCTTCGTCATGCTGTTCTCTTCTTGCCTTTCCCGCAAGTGTGTGGCATTACCAAGATGGCACCTTTTTTGTTTGGTCTGTACCTATGAAGAAACGGCTGAACCAACTGAGGAGCTCATTTGATTCAGTGTGAATATTCTTAGCCTGGAAGACACGCCTCAAAATGCTTTTCCTTAAATGATGCTTTTAAATTTAAACTGTTTAGAAATTCCAATAATGTTATTTGACTGATTTTTTTTTCCAGGCTACATGTTTCAGATTGCTTCTTGGCTGTTCCTGGCTCATCTACCCAGGGCCGTGCTAAAGCTAGTAGTCCCAGCTTTAAGACACATCTTTTAAACAAGAATAGTCTTGTTTTGTAAATAGTTAAACACAAAACTGTGTCCTGAATAATATTGATTATACCCCTCATGCAGTCCCCCAGCCCCTTGGCAAAGCATTCAAAAGCATTGCCATATAGATGTTTATGACAAGAACTGGTTTCTTGCCCAGCTGTCTGTGGGTCACTGCTGTAGCTGGATGTCAGCGCAAGCTTTGTCTGGATATTCCGGCGCAGCCAGCCTAATGCAGACACCAAGATGGACCGCAGTCAGGAAGAGGAGGAATCTTTGAGAAGATGTGAACTGCAGGGGAAAACAGCCGACTGCTCAGACAGAAGAGGGACACATTGCACGGTTTTGTTGAAGTGGTTACTGCCTCCTGTAAGAATGCTGAGCTCAGAGGTTAGGTGGGAAGGTCCGATGGAGGCTGTCCTAGCCTCCTCAAAAGGCCTGAAGAGGGAAGGAATTGGGGGATTGTCAATGGAAAGCACTTGTCCCACAGGGCCCCAACAGGAGGATGAGAAGGGAGACATCTATAAAGCCTGGACACCAAGATAGGCCAGGGATGGAGCTGCCCTGCTTGGTGCTAGCGTTTACAGCTGATGAGCAGGAGGGGGCCTGAGGGCCTCTGTTAAGAGGGGTAACCTTGGGGCCACCCTCCTGAGCAGTAGCTTGGGTTCTGTGATGTTTTGAGGGTGCTGTGGCGTCTCCGTTACTTCTCTGAGATGGACAGAGAGAGGAAGCCGCCTTATCCACTTAGGAAACTGGCTTCCCCGAGATGGACAGAGAGAGGAAGCCACCTTATCCACTTAGGAAACTGGCTTTCCCGAGTGAGGAACAGCCTTGTATTGATGGGAACAAGGGCCAGCTCTGCTGGCGACAGGAGGGCAGGAACCCTGTGAGGATATTATACCACCTTTTCTACTGTTAACAAAGAAAGAGTAGATTTCTGGGCACAAGTCTTGCTTTAGAGCTGGAGATCTTGGTTTGACCTTGGCCCAAATTTCCAAGATGAGGATGGCTGTCTCACAGACATCTCTGACCCTGTGTCAGCAGCGCATATTAGCACAAGCATGTGCCAATGCCTTCAGGGGCCACCTGAGACTTTGGGGTCAATCAGGCTTGTCACATCGTGGCACTAGTCATGATTGTCATATAAATGATGTGAAAACGGAAGAGCTTGAGGTCAGACCCTTTGCCTCTTGGGAAGGAAAGCCAGTTCTTCCAGTGATGAGTGTTCAGCCTCCCCTCTTGCCCCACTTCCTTGAGAAGCTTTATCAGCAGAGAGAGAGACCCCAAGTGTGGGAGAAAGCTTACACTGAGAAGCACAGATAAAGGGGCTGTGGGGGTGGCTCAATGATAAGCTAAGTGCACATACTGCTCTTTCAGAGGTCTGCGCTTTGGTCCCCTGCACCAACATGGTGCTCACACCCACCTGTGGCTCCAGCCCCAGGACATCTAATGCCCTCTTCTGGCCACCTGCATACATGTGGCCTACATTTACACTTATACACACACACACATACATACACACACACACACACATACACACACACACGTTTTAGAAGATAAAATAATTTTAAAAGCAAACTCAGCTCAGCATCCCAGGCCATCTGTGCAAGCAGCTGCTGTGGTGACAGGTTTCTGAAGGGCAGGGCACTCAGTGTGGTCCATGAAAAGCCGCCTTTGGGGATGCTGTGGCTGGAGGACTGGGGATCTCCTGGGGCTGGCTTGGGCTCTTTAGGAGCCACTCACGTGTTGTGTTCTATTTCCTGGGTGTGAATCCTGGAGAGGACTTGGATGCAAGCTCTCCCGAACAGGCTGCAGGGCTCCCGACTTCCCGAGAGGGTGGGGGCCAGTGACTTCCCAGTGCTGTTCAGGCCTGGTCTCCTCGCAGAGCTGGGAACGTGTAAGGAGACTCCTACCGTCAGCTGCTGGGAGTGAAACTAGACAGCTGTGGGTGTTTCTTTTCTTGCTGATAGCAGGTCAGACGTAAGTGACCTGGAGGAGACACTGTCCTGCCGCTCAGGTAACTAAGCACAGACACACACACACATGGCCCTAGTTATGTGAGGTTGAGCCCCAGGCTTTCCTGACTTCTCTTTTGCGTCTTTGACCTCACTGTCTTTCAGTGGTGAATGTCATTCCAAAGTGTCGCCTGATTGAGCCCACGCTTAGACTCATTGTGTGTGTGTGTGTGTGTGTGTGTGTGTGTGCGCGTGTGTGTATGCACACATGTGCTTGTGTGCGTGTCTGTGTGTATGCCTGCTCCTGAATTCATAGGGCTGATGGATAAGGTTAAGAAACATGCTGTCTGCAGAGTGAAAGTTGATGAGCAAATAGCTGTATGTCGGTTGGAGATGCTAAGTGTTGAGCTAGCCTGAGAAAAGTTCATCCTTTGTTCATTTTTGTGGGCTACAATTCACAGTGGCAGACAGCCCTAGTCCTAGACGTAAAAGAAAAACCGATGACCTGTCACAGAGGGTATCTCCAGATAGGGCCCGCCCTAGGCTGTTTATGTCACCAAGGCCTCAGCCAGGATGTGCTAACCTGCTTTTCTAGCATCTCCTTACACAGAGCTGCACACAGTTTCCTGCCAGTTCCTTTCCCCCACCTTGGGCTTCTGGTGTGCTCTGCAGAGGTCCTGTACCTGAAGCACAAAGGGACTTGTAGCTTCCTCCCTATGCAGATGGCCCTGGTGTGTTCCTGTAGAGGCTGACTGTACCTGCAAACAACATGAGGTTCTAACAGGTCGGCCTACACCCTAGCAAAGCCCAGACACTGACTCCTGCTGGAGGGAGAAGGGAAGGCATTCAGCCATAATGCCATGGAGGTCCTAGGAGAAAGGCACCTGTCCCCAGACACTTGCCTGAGGGCTCATTATGAGTCTTTGTAATTCTTCCTGTTTTGACTCTTATAAAATTCCAAGAGTTGTCAGTACAGCTTGCCACTGTCTCCAGGTGCTAGGCTGATCTTCTGGGTGTGGTCTGTACACATGGCCTCTGTACCTGTGGGTGGTAGACTCAGTCTGGGAGGGTTTTTATCTGTAGAGTACCAGCCCTGCACGCATGCCAGTCTATGTGAGCATCTGTACTGAAGGTGCACACATGGTATGAGGGACAGAGATGAGTGCCAGGTGAGACGGAGGGGAGTGCTCAGCATTGGAGCTGTGTGTCCCTGTTGGCAAGTCATCTGCTTGGTCATCCGAGCAATCATGGGGTCTGCTGTCTACTCTCGCCTACTTTCAGCCTCTTCACCGCTGATGGAGTCTTCTGTCCTGCTTGTTTTTAAATGCAGATGAGATGCTTTGGGGACTAAGGGAGATGTGTGTGTGTGTGTGTGTGTGTGTGTGTGTGTGTGTGTGTGTGTGTATGTGTGTGTGTGTGTGTGTGGAGAGAGAGAGGTAGCCCAAGCTGATTCAGAGATACATTTGGCTGTTCACACTAGCTACTTCTGGACAGTACTGACAGTGGTGTGGGTAAAATGATCCAAATTGGGTGCTTTGCTTTCAAGGAGCCTCTGGAAAATTTTCCTGATACAACTGGCAGAGTTTGTGCTTGGGCACCTTGCTCATGATTTGGGGCTAGAACTGACACCTGGCGAGCCTTGTCCTGCTCAATCCAGCCCCGAGGCAGGTACTCTTAACCATGCAGATGACGATATGGAGGCTGAGTGAAGCCAGGCCACGGATGTAGGTTAAACTTAGGATAAGCACACACTACTTTCAGGCATTGTCCTACTGAGAATGAAGGGAAGAATCTCAGTGAGCAGGGAGTCCTCCTCACCTCTTTGCAGCCTGGCCTCAGGGCCACACAGTTCCCAGTGTTGGCTGCCATTCAAAGGTGTGAGAGTTCATTTCCTGCCTTTCTCTCTGCTCATCCTTGGGGAGCAGCTAGCAAGAGTCACTCACTGATAACTGGCATAGAGCCAGAAATGCAAAGCGATGTGTCCCCTTTCATGGGCTGTCTGTCACTTACCTGTTTCCATCAGATTATTTGGGAAATGAAGCTATAGGAATGAAGAGCAACAAAATGTGCTGATGACAGCATGAGTCAAAACTCCAAAGAGTAGAGGCCACAAGATTTCATCTGCTCAGACGTTTACTTTTGAAAAATAGTGATGTTTCGGTATGACAAATATGAAAATTGTGAGTTACTTAATACAGACAGAAATGGCTCTGAATCTGTGGTTCACACAGCCATTTTATCATTAGGAAACTGAAGTTCAAAGAGAGGTGGGATGTCTCCAGGAAGAGCAGGGCAGATCAGAGCCTGGGGATTCCCCTGAATGCATGTGTTAA
Source organism: Psammomys obesus (assembly GCF_907164565.1). Taxonomy (NCBI): domain Eukaryota; kingdom Metazoa; phylum Chordata; class Mammalia; order Rodentia; family Muridae; genus Psammomys; species Psammomys obesus. The sequence continues at coordinate 7,738,620 of NW_026591918.1, read as the reverse complement.
GCGACCTGAGCCTCAGAAACCACTACCCCAGGTCACAAAAAGAGCGACTCCCGGGAGGATCTGAAAAGAGTTTCCAATGTGGCACTCGTCAGCTTGTTTCTGCGGTGCAACCTGCAGCAAGCAGTTCATTGACCTTTACACCCTAATAGTACAGACAGAAGCATGGGACAGACCAGGAGAAGAGAGCTGTGCATGCGTGCCTGAATGCGTGCCTGCGTGGGTGTCTTAATGGGTGCCTTATTGAAAGGAGTTCTTCTGTCAGATGACGAGGCTTCCTGATTTGCTTCTTTCTGTGGTTTTTTTTCCATGGGTGCAAAAGGGGATGGTCGGTTGCTTTGAATTCAAGGATGGAGGAACAGGAGAGTCCCGAGAGTGTAATCATCCTGTGCTTCTACTCATTTGGCCTTTGCTTCTGAAGCCTGTGCCTCTGAATGTGCCAGGATGTAGCTGCTAAGCCTCCCACAGGGGCAAGCTCAGCTTCTGAATTTCACAAAAGGAAAGGGCTCAGGGAAAACATGACTCTCTGACCTCTGGGTCTGAGTCAAGTTCCTTCACCCTTGCCCGGAGCTTTACCTCTCTCCTCAGCAGGGATGGAAGCCACAAAGCTCGTAGAAAGAACAATAACACTTCCAGTCTCCGCTGGGACTCCGATGTCCACCACAGCTCTACAGGCACAGCTCTCAGGTTTTGCAGATGAAATTTGAGGTGTCCTTGCTCATGGGAACTGCCTGCTCACAGGAGCAAGATTTTCATGTGGGTAGTGTAAGGTTCTGAACGCCCCCTCACTGGGATCCTGGCTCAGGAAGAAGATGTGCGTGTGTTTAGGTGGCTTCGCCAGTTTCCTCAGCTCCACCTCTGCCCCTGGAATAATCAGCCATCTTGGTAGAGCATTCTATACAGACCCCTGAGGTGGCTACCTGACCCTCACCTTCCAGGTGCCACATGTCAGACATTGGGCCTCCAGGCACTAGGAGGTTAATTTTTACAATCTTGCCTCTTCTGGGGATCCTGGCATGGACACGGGGCTCTGGGATCATAGACCTGGGACTGAAGTCCGCCCTGCCCTCCACAGTGGTTGGCAAGAGCCCTCACCTGCTCATAGCTTCAAGACCATTTTCTTCCTAGCTCCTTATTGCTGGCTTATTTGGGAGGCACCTTTTGCATGTTGACCTTACTGCCTCAGACTAAGTGAAGCTCATAAGCTGTGGAGAGGACTTTGTGTATGACGTCTTCGTGTATTGCCTTCTCTGACTGCAATAGCTTATCTTTGGTGTGCTGTAAAGACTTTTATGTGAGCTGTGACCTAAGCCCTGATGCGCAGGAGTGGGTAGTAGAAACATTGCCATACTGAGGTGTTTATGTACCTTCTCTGTACTACTGAGATGGGGAGAATAAAACTGTGCCAAGCCTGGTGCCTCTATTCAGTGTGGCACCCTAGCTTCACTTCTTGCAAAGCATCTGGGCCACCAGAATTGTCACCTGAAGGTGATGTTGGCTTTCCCTGCAGCTACTGGAAGCAAGGGCCCACAGGGAGTAAAGGGGCCTGGCTGCTCAGCCTGGTGCTGCTGGTAGGCCTCTTTGCTCTCCTTCCTGGTTCCTGAGAGTCTGCATCTGGCCCAACCTCTGGCAGTTCATGCCACAGCCTGCTGTCTAAAGCCTTTTCTTCTCCCCACAGCTAGCATGCCCACCAGTGAGACTGAATCTGTGAACACAGAGAATGTAAGTGGTGAAGGCGAGACCCAGGGATGCTGTGGAAGCCTCTGGTGAGTGTGGAGGCTGCTTGCCCTCTTTACCCAACCTGTCATTTTAGAGATGCTGGTGCCGAGAAGATACACCCAGAGGGCAGCGGAGTCCTAGGGCTCTGGTTGGAGATCAGCTGGGCTCTAACAGGCTGCCTCCATCCATTTGGTACCCCTCCTCCTGTACCAGGCCTGTTAGGGTACCCCCAGTGTCTTACATGCCTCTGCCTACGAAGTTGTCCTACTAAGGCAGAGCCCAGAAGTGTGCTACTTAACCCAGACACCTGCTGTGTTCATTAGGTGCTGGTGGAAAAGAAGAGGCGCGGCCAAGACTGGTCCCTCTGGGTGTCGGCGGTGGGGGTAAAGGCTGAATTCTCCTTCCAGCTGGGTTTGGTATCTGCGCTTTGAAAGAAGGGCTTGAATGGCAGAACTGCTGACCAGAATGTGCCACATACTTAAATTTTCCTTCACCCATGGGATCTTCCAACCTCGTTCCCAGCAGCTGGATCTGGAGGCCCTGCCCTCTCTGCTCATGTCTCCTTATTCTAGAGCTGTGTGTGCACTACCCTTTCCTAACCACGTGGGACACCCTCCCATTAAGGCTCCCAGGCTTTTCTCTAGATGACTGGGCTGCAGTAACAGGGTTTGGGGGCAGCAATGCAGAATGTGCTAAGAACTGCCTGCTTTGGGGAGCCCTGTGCTGTTTTGATTTGTTTGCTTCCTGCTTGAATCCTTTCTTATTCCTGTAAAGTGCAGGTGTCATTTTTAGGAGAGCTCAGCCTCATTTGGGGGAGAGTTTCATAAAAATGACACGCTACTATGTAATACCTCAGTGGCTCATGGAGTGGTTTTGCTCTGTTCTCCTGCTCTGCCCTCTCTTTGACATGAGGTGGGCTGGGATGGATTTGCTGTCCCCACTTTACAGATGAGAACACTGGGCTTCGCAAGGCATGCTGTGCCTCCATCCTCACCCATTCAGTGACCAGGGGAGCCAGGGTCCCATTCTAGCAGGAGTGGCAGTTGCTACTGTTGACATGAGGGTTGCAGGCCACAGAGGTCCTGCTGGCTTTCACTGGAGGGAGAGGAAGGACTCTATTTCTGTGCTATTTCCAGAACCATCCTAGAAATCTGAGTTCTCACCTGCCTGAGCCCGCAAGGGTGCCCTGCCCACCTCCTGGCCCACTCTTAGCACCTTGACATCTGCTCTGCCCTTAACTGAGCTGGCTGGTTGTAGCCATGGGGGACCAGAGTTCTGGCTTCTGTGCATGGCTTGAGCCATCTCTGCTTCAGCGATGGAGCATGTACTCAAGCCTTCCAAATGGGAGTCTTAACACTGTTTTCTTCCTTTTCAGCCAAGCCATCTCGAAATCCAAACTCAGGTCAGTTCGTCTCTTTTTTTTCTCCCCACCCCCTCCCTTGAGAACTTGAATTGGTTTTCTTTTATGTTATATTTTGAGTTCTAACTGTTGTAGTAAATTAAAAGGTAGGCGTTGGCTATATATTATCTATTATTAGCCCTATAATTATTGCAATGGTATTATTTAACCTATTATCACAAATAATAAGACACAGACACCTGTTAGATTTTATAATTGCCTATTTACTTTGGGCTGGGCAGATATTTCTACCTATGCTGTCTCAATAACCTCCCCATCCACCTCCCAGCCTCCGTCCAATGCCATCTGTCTTAGCCATCCTTATCTGAGCTCCCTTCCATTCCTAATCTTATGAATACTTGCTTATATTTGGTGTATTTCTCCATCTGCACCATCCTCGGAGTCCATCCTCCCAGCCTACATGGTTTCTTCTTCACAATAACCCATCATGGAGTCCTCCTTTCTCCTTTCTTTCTATTTGTCTGTCTTCCATGATTCTCTTGAACCCAAAGCCCAGAAACCTTAGCCAGGCCTACCCCATTGTGTCTTGTCCAGGTTTTAGGCCTTTTAACCAACTGATCAGGAAGAATGTCTAAGGCAAGTCTACACAACAAGGATAGGTGTATCCAGAAAGTAACCAGATCTTGTTTGGGCCAGTAATTAACGTCAAATACAAGCATCAGACCAACCCCCAACGTCTAACTTTTACATAGAATTTGTCAAGACTTGAGTTTAAATGTGGATTCCCAAATTTCAGTCAGGCATTTAAGTACTACAGTCCTGCCTTGGGGAAGCAGAACAGGAACATCAGCACTTAAGCCAACAGAGCACAGCGACACATGAACAACATTCTGCCTCTTCAACACTCCGGTCACCTCTCAGAAAGACCTGCCATAAAAGAAGGTGCAAGAGGCCATCTAAGAGTCCGAGTAGAGTTCTGTTTCTTGACTTGGATGCAGATTACATGCTCATTTTATGAGTCTCCTTGAACCACATGCCTGCATTTTGTGTACTTTCCCTGTGTGTTCTTTTTCACTTAAAGACATTTTCCTGTTGCATGCAGTCATAAAACCAATAATAAAACCATAGAAACTCGAGAAGAAAACAGGAGAAAAGGCATGGTTTCCATGGGTTAGACACTGATTTTTTTCAAGTTCATTGTCCAATACGTTATGTGTATTAGAAAAAAAAATTGATAACTTGATCCCTGTAAGAATCAAAGCTCCTAACTTTATTTTATTATAAAAACAATAAGCCACAGACTTGATAAACATATTTGCAACTTTTTTAAATAAAAAGACTAGTATCTAATATAGAAAGAATAATATCTAAAGACAGTATCAATGCTAAAACAACCCTATAAAAGTAGAAAGAAGGTTCTAGTAGGCAGGTCATGAAGAGGAGAAATGCATAATAGATAGATATACGTACATATATGAGCACGTGAAATGAACATGTTTTATTAGGAAACTGCAAGTTAAAACCATAATTTGATATCATTACATATTGATATAAGTTGATCAGATTCAAATATCTGCTGATAGCAGCTTCTGATGAGGAGGTTGATGGGTATTTTTGTGCAGTGCTGGCAGGCATGTTAAATGACAAGATTATTTCAAAAAAGCACTTACTAGTTTCTTACAAAGGTACATTAATGATATGACCCAGCAATTCCAATTCTAAGGTATTTGTGTAAGAGAAAGATACATATATATAAAAGTTATATATGTTTATAGTGGGTTTATTCATAATTACTTTAAACTAGAAATAACCTAACTGCCCATCTGATGGCAAAATGAACAGACCAGGTGAGACTTATCCATGTGGTGCACTACTTTTCAGTGACAGGAAGAAGAAGAAGAAGAAGAAAAAATGGTACTTGCCGTGTAAGCCAGGTGACTGTGTAAGCGAGAGTTTGTCCCTAGAACACGCAGAAAGGTGGAGGAGAACCAACTCAACAAAGTTGTCTCCTGTCGCCACAGGTGGCACAGCGTGTGCACCCATCACACACGCGCAGTGTGCACACACAATAATGTGTTCTTCAGTTGCCGATAATGTAGCAATACTGATGGATCTCAAAAGCATTTGGGACAAGAACAACAACAAAAAGCCTCCAAAGAGTACACATCATGGTTCTGGCATTACGGCACTGTAGCTGAGACAGAGCAATGGGCGCAGAAGACAGACCAGTCATATCGAGCTGGGGATGGGGCCATGAACAAACTTGTATGACTGACAAAGTTCTATATTCTGTCCAAACACAAACTTAAAAATACTAAACTTGTTGCATGTAAAATTATATCTCAACCCAACTTTGAGTAAAATGAAAGAGTTGTCTCTATTACAAGAGACTATAGAAAGGCTTCCTAACTTGGCACCTGCCTCTCATCCTCCTGAAATTCTCCCCCACTCTGTAGCCATATCGAGCTATTCTGTCTTCGTAGGTGTCTTTTCTTGGTGCCTTTGCCTCCAGGGTCTTTGGCCTGAAGTCTCCTGTAGTCTAGGGAGACTTCCGCCTGCCTTGGCAAAGCTCTTAGCCATTGAAGCTCAGCCCAGATCTTGCTTTGTAGAGAGGCCTTCTCTGGCTCCTCCAAAGATCACTTAGGTGCCCTTCTCTAGAATCTGGGACTGGGCATGGTATGAATTTGCAGTTGGTGTTTCCCCAGAACCCTCCATGCCTATCCAGGCCAATAGCCCTGGAACGGTGCCTTTCGTATCTCCATTTACCAGCACCAGACACCTACAGTGTTCAGGATGCAGGCTTCCTGACACCCACACACAATCAAGCCCAGGAGAGCCAGGCTGGTGGTGCTGCGTGTTTCCAGAGGATACGGCACAGAGGTCTCCTGGATGTTGAAGTCACTTGTACCTTGTCACTACTGTACAAAATAGACCTTTTGGGACCACCTTACTTGGGCGTGTGGGATCATGGGTCCCAGGAAACTCAGCTTTGAGGCGTTAAGAGCCCTCAGCAGAGTTGTCTGTGCTGCTTGTCATGTTCCTAGGTGCCATTTGTTCCACTGGAAACTGTAGAGCAGAATAACTACAAAGTACAACCTGCTGCACCCAGGTCTGTGTGAAGCCGCCACATTGCCTCCTCCTTCGCTGGCTTTCAGGGTTCATGTGTTTAGCATAGCAACAAAGCCGAGTCGGCGGGGTCACACTGGGGCAGCCTAGAGTTTCCTCCTTCGTCACACCTCTAGAGGAAGTGCCCTCTTCCTGGACACGAGGCAGCACAGCCAGAGAGAGGAGACTTTGCAGCCTGGCTGGTTCTTCCCTGGGTCCCCAGTTACTGAAGAGCAGTCTGTGGTGCCTAGCTGTCCGCTTGTGGCAAGGAGATAGGGAGTGTTTTCCAAAAGGAGACAGGCAGAGGGAGAAATGTCTTTCCTTAATTACAAACAGAGACGGAAGGTGGGTGGGGACATGTCACGTGTCTGTTTGGTTCTGCTCATTTTATTTTTATGAAAACACGATTCAATATTGGATGTTCTCCTAAAGGTATATTTTGAGCATCGCTAGTTAGAAAGGGCACCTGATGACTCAGCATGAAGACACATGTCCCACTCAGCTTCCACACCTACGAGGCACCAGAGGAACACCAGAGATGTGAGAAAGGATCAAAAGCTTTCCTAAAGAGAGCTATGGGCTTGGGTTGCTCTGCTGCCTAGTAACTTCTATATAACGATTAAGACCCTCCATAAGATGCATGCAGTAGGCTGAGGGGTTCTGTGCCACTGCCCTCAGCAGATCACATGCCACATGGTCCCCATATGAGCTTCGTGTGTGTGCCCGTGCAGTCTTGAATCTGCTCATGAGTCTGTGGATGTCTAGATTCTGTCACCCACTTGCAGGCTGCGTATGTCAGATCCTGGAGTTATTTATAGCCACCAGAGGAGAAGTGATAGCACGATTCAGTCACGGTTACACTTTTTAGAGCTGTATGTTAAGTCTATCAATTTGCATCATGGGTTCTGTTCACTTCTGTGCTGGTGGTCCATGTCTTTCTTTCCTAAACCACATGGTCTGAACTTTTATTACTCAGTGAAGCTCACAGGCCTCTGGATACTATACTTGCCCCTGGCCTAGGGAGCAATGACTGCTTGTTTTTCAGCCGACGCTGGCGTCGATGGAACCGGTTCAGTCGCAGGAGGTGCCGGGCTGCTGTGAAGTCTGTCACGTTTTACTGGCTGGTGATCGTCCTGGTGTTTCTCAACACCCTAACTATTTCTTCTGAGCACTACAATCAGCCAGACTGGCTGACACAGATCCAAGGTATGGCTGCAAAGTGTTCTTCTCCTGTTCTGATTTTGAGACCCTTGTAGCTAATCACTGGCCTGTGCCATCCAGCTGTGCTGTAATGGGGTAGTAGGGACATCCTAGTTAGGACCAACTCAGGAGGCAGCAGAGCCATTCAGATGAGGTAGGCCCTGGAGCAGCATTGTCAGCTAGCTTATGCCCAACCTTGACAGAGCCCAGGACCCAGGAATTTGGGAGTTGATAGGCCCTTCTCCCTGCCACATTGGAAGAGTTATCCCCACTTCAGTGTTTTTGGTGAATGATTTTGATCCTTCTACTTTGAGTGGCTGGAATTGGGGTATGTGAAGATCATCTCCAAAAGAGCCCATTCTAGACAGGATAGCTTTGAACTCTTGAGCTGTCTTCCTATATATTTGCCTCTGCTACTCTCAGCCTATGTGCCATTGGGTTTTTTGTTGTTGTTGTTTACTACTAAAAAATGGCTTTGGGACTTTGGAAATGGCGTAGTAGGTCAAGTGCCTGCTATCTAAGTGTGAAGAACTGACTTCAGACCCCCAGATCACCCACGTGAAAAGCTAGGCGTGGAAATGTACATCTGAAACCCCAGCTCCATGGGGTACACAGAGAGAGACATGAGGGTTGCTGGGAATAGCTTGGGTTTAGTGAGAGGCCATGCCTCAAGGGAATAAGGCAGAGACATCTTCATCTGGCCCGGGGAAATGGTCATCTCTACACACATGTGTTCATGAACCACACATACACACTTCCCCATCCGCAGAGAGAACAAACAAATAAAACTAAGAACGGACAGGTGGGTGCCACAAGTGGCCACACACCAATGGCCCTTGTTTGTATGTGTGTATTTTCTCTTTGTGTATGGGGAAGTGTATGATCTTAATGCACAATCTTTTTTTTTTTAACTAAGTTATGGGGCCAGAACATGGTGAATTAGGTATTTTTTTTTTAAGATTTATTTATTTATTGTTATACAGTGTTCTGCCTGCATGTACACCTGTAGGCCAGAAGAGGGCGCCAGATCTCGTTATAGATGGTTGTGAGCCACCATACGGTTGCTGGAATTGAACTCAGGACCTCTGGAAGAGCCGCCAGTGCTCTTGACCACTGAGCCATCTCTCCAGCCCTTAATGCACAATCTTAAGAACCCAGTGTTGAGAGGGTTCAGAGATCCATGTCCCTACCATTTTATGGTCAGTGAAATTGAATCTCAGAGAAACCAAGTAACTGCGACAGACTCACACCTGGGGAGTGGCCAAGAACAGTCAGGGTGATCCCTGTGGCTAGTGCAGCAGTAGGACTGGGCTGTGGCCTCCAGTGGGCAGTGATGGAAGGGAGGTGGCGGGAGAGATGACGAGCCAGAAGGCGACTCGAAGCATGCCTGCCCTTTGTCTTTCCAGATATTGCGAACAAAGTCCTGTTGGCCCTGTTCACCTGTGAGATGCTGGTGAAGATGTACAGCCTGGGCCTCCAGGCATACTTTGTCTCCCTCTTCAACCGCTTTGATTGCTTTGTGGTGTGTGGGGGGATCACTGAAACCATCCTGGTGGAGCTGGAGCTCATGTCCCCCCTGGGGGTCTCTGTGTTCCGGTGTGTGCGCCTCCTGAGGATCTTCAAAGTGACCAGGTAAAGATGTGGGCATCGAGCTGATGTTTGCTCAGTGGTTCCCTCCCTGACCAGGGGATGCTTTCCTTCTCCCTCAGGGACTCTTACCGGCTCCCCTTGACTTTTAGGCACTGGACTTCCCTGAGCAACTTGGTGGCATCCCTGTTAAACTCCATGAAGTCCATTGCTTCGCTGCTGTTGCTGCTTTTCCTCTTCATCATCATCTTCTCCCTGCTGGGGATGCAGCTGTTTGGTGGGAAGTTTAATTTTGATGAAACCCAAACCAAGCGAAGCACCTTTGACAACTTTCCACAAGCACTCTTGACCGTGTTCCAGGTGAGTTCCGCCTTCCCTCACCCTAAAAGCAAGTGTGAGTGGAAACCAGGCAGTCAGAGCCCTTGCCTTCCTGCGTCTGCCCACAACTCAGCATGACACTTGGATTCCATTATCAGTCATTTCAGCCGCATGGTCATCTGGCAGATTCTGTGCATTGTAATATCATTACAATATCTTCCAGCTATCTGTGGAATAGACTCTAAACCCTTCTTGTTATTCTTGTTATTCACTAGTTTGTTTGTTTGCTTCTCTTTAAATTCACAAGGCATGTTTGCAATCCTGGTTATAATAGAGTAAAGGCAAGGAGTGAATTTGGAAGCTGCAGCTGGGATATCTCGATGTGTAGTCAGAAGAGTCTGGGTGGCGGGGCTGTACCTTCCTCTGCCCTTTGCTTGAGTGAGGCACAGCTCTGAAGTTAATTGTGCCGTGGGCTCTCTGACAGTGTCTCAAAGGGGCCCTGGCGCTGGAGGACCTCCACACAATGCAGCCTGAGAGCCGGGCTGCACTGAGCCCTCTTCCCATGCTTCCAGCTGGCCCCTGCCGTAGGCAGAACCTGGCAGATGAGTTCACAGTGGCATCCACTTCCCCCAGTCTCTCCATGTGATCAGCAAACATCCAAGCATCCCGTCCCTGCAGAGAGAGAGGGCATCACAGGAAGGGAAAGAAATGGATAGGTTATCAAAGTAGCTTTTCCTGTTCTCACTTCTCTGACTTTGATAAGTCACTAACCCTTTTCTGAAGGAACATGGAGTCCAGAGAGAATGATCTAGAAGGTTTCATACATGGTCATTTGAGACGCACAGAATTACTGCTAGAGGCTAGGGCTTCTTAAATATTTTGCTGCTTGCAACCATTGTTCACCAAGAAGCTTTTTTTTTTTAATCTGATGAATGTTAGTGTGTGAATGCATTTATGTGTGTGTGTATACAAATCAAATTTTTGCTGGTAATGAATCCTGAAGATTTTTAAAAATCTTCGTGCCTAAATGCTATCTCTCTCTTTCTCTCCCTCTCTCTCACACACACAGAATTAAAAATAAAAATAAACCTTAAAAATTTAAAGAACATATCTTTGATAGACATACAGTTTCACCATGTATTAAAGACAAATGCTAGTTTGCATACTGACCCATACAATAAACAGAGTTAAGTCTTGGGGCTGGGGAGTGTTGGTAAGTCCCTGCCACACATGGGGAGATCCTCAGCACCTACATAAGCAGCTGGGCGTGGCAGTTCATTTTGGTAATCCCAATGTGGGGAGGATAGCAGGGACCCAAGGATCCGTGGAGCTCATTAGCCAGCAACCTAACCAAATCACTGAGCTCCAGCCAGGTTCAGTGAGAGAACCTGTGTCAGAGCACACGCTGAAGAGTGATCGAGAAAGACATCCAACATTGACGTCTGTGCTTGCATGAACACCATTATGAACATGTACAGACACACATAACACACGTATGCACATAAATAATTAAACCTTGGCTGAAGACTAGAAGATGCAGAGCATTGTCACTTTTCAAGTTATCGATATTTTTAATTTATAATCACCATTCCTGGAATGCCACTTTACATAAATTATGTGCAAAAAGGCAGAAGTATGCTTAAAGACCTTCAGAAATTATTGAAAATCCTGCCCTAATCCCAAACTGTAATTTATTTAACAAGTTTATCCAAACACAACCCAATCCAAAGATACACTAATGTGACAGCTACATGCTGAGGAACCGTGATAGGAAAACAACGCAAGTCTTTGTTTTATGAAATTAAGCCCAGGCGTTCCTCTGAGAGAAGACACCTTTGTGTCCTCAGTGAGAGCACTGCTGTCCACAGCACACAGTGGCCTGCAGCCCAAGCCAAGGGCGTTCAGGCAGGCTTTGTCGGCATTGCCGGGTATGAGAGCGCTCACGGCGCTAAGTGGGCGTGTTGAGAATGGGTGTGTAAGGCTGCAGGGACAATGTGCAACGCAGCCTGGGTGAGTGCTGCCAGGAGCAGCTCAGGCTCATTGAAGGTTTGCTTTTGAATTTACTTTTGCTTGCTTGTATGTTCAGAAATCTTTCACTTTTGCCAGGACTTTTATCACCTCACAGTCAGTTAAGCGACCCCATGTGAAGTCACACCCCAAGGTTTGAAACCCATGATAGACTCTGGTCTTATTTTTAAATCGTGGCTTCTGGTTAGTTACTCTTTCTTTCCCTCCCTTCCCTCCCTTCCTTCCTTCCTTCCTTCCTTCCTTCCTTCCTTCCTTCCTTCCTTCCTTCCTTCC
>NW_026591918.1:7719300-7727023 GCF_907164565.1 Psammomys obesus | reverse complement strand
TCCTTCCTTCCTTCCTTCCTTCCTTCCTTCCTTCCTTCCTTCCTTCCCTTCTGTCTCTTTTCTTGTAATGCATTTATATTGCACAAAATTTAGGTGTTATACACACTGGTGATCCTCCCACCCCCCCACTTATCCTTTCTTCTGTGTGGTAAGCGCCACTGCCTCGTTCCCTGAGTAACCTCAGACAGGTATGCTGGTGGGCGAGAGTCATTTTACCCGCCTCCCCACGGTGGTTTTGCACAGAGGGTGGCCTCCTCCACATACCGTCTGGCATCGTGTTTTAGTTTGTTTCCATCTTTAAGAGATGGGCTCCCTACTTGACCCACAGAAGGTTACACTCTCCTTCCAAACGCACCATAGACTCCCGTGGGGGTCGCTATTGTTCTGTGACCTCTCCTTCACTCGTGAGCGTTGATCTGTGTCCTGCCCTTGCCCGTATGCACAGTGCTCCAGTGGGTGGAACTGGACACACAGGATACGCTACGCACGTGTGAGAGATCAAACGCCAAATGCGTAGGATGTGTCTTCCTTGTGGGTCTGCTGGGTGAAAGGGCTGGCTCTCATTTGGTACCTCTGACAATGCTCTGCTTCTAGTGGGTTTTGTTCACTCTCAGGCAGCAGTGTGGGGACCCCCGGGCCTCCTTCGTTTGTTTATGTCGGTGTTTGTGCTTCATGATGGCTGCCAGACTGATGGGTGAAATGGCTTCTCATTGTAGTTTTATCAGGAATGAAGTCAAGAGCCACTTTTCTAATTAATCTGCCCATTTGCTGTTTGATTCTGGTCTGAATAGAAGATAAAGAAATGCTTTTCCCATGGGGTAGCATTTTTAAAAACTGCTGTCTGTATTTATGTGGTTGGATTTCAGAATGGATTTAGATTACCGGGTATCATCAATAGAGAAGATTTCATTTGTAACTGATTATATCTACTCTTTAGATAGTTTATACGCTTACATGTGACAGGATGCCTTGATTCTGAATATGCATGGATGAAATTCCCAGTCCCTTTGGTATGTTGGCTATGTGGGATACTATGTACTGAGTAAAATAAATGAGAAGAACTGCTCAATCAGGGGCTCCAGGAATATCACTGAATAGGGGTTGGCGGGGAGAGAAGAAGCCAGTTGTAGAAATATGGTATGCTTTGTCCTTTAAAAAACTAGAGACAATACCAGTGGCCTTTTTCTCAAGGGGTATATATGTGTATATTAATCCATAGACAAAGGTACCCGACAGGCAGGTGCCGGGATCGGTCACTGCCTTAGGGAGAGGGTAGAGACTAGAAGAAACAACTCTTACTTGCAATATGAAGCAGAACGTTGAAGGTTCCTCAGGATACAGAGAGATGAGTTTCACTGTGATCTGAGCTGAGGAGGGAGTTAGCAGTGGCTGAGGAAGTCTGGCAGAGCAGCTGTGGTCTGAGGACTCTGCCTGCTGTCTGACCTTACCCTCCCCTTCTCAGATCCTGACAGGTGAAGACTGGAACGCAGTGATGTATGACGGCATCATGGCCTATGGGGGCCCCTCGTCATCTGGAATGATTGTCTGCATCTACTTCATCATCCTTTTCATCTGTGGCAACTGTATCCTTCAGACCCACCGGGACTGTGCAGTCACCGTCACTGTCTTGTTCTTTGTGAACCTCCTCATGGTTATGGTGACAACAGTAGCAGCTGTAGGGCTAAGGGAGACATGTGCCTTTCCCTTGTTAGCTCCATGCTGCCTTTTTTCCCCACATGACAGATGGGAGCCATATAGTATGAGTCACGCCTAGGGTTAACAGTCTTATAGTGGTGCCAGTAGATAATGAGCTTAGTATCATGTCGCCATATAAGACAAGCAGGGAAGCCTGATGGTTGTTTATTTTGTCATTGCTGGAAGGTTGGGGCTACCTCCATGTCACCCCATGAGCAGTGAGCAGCCTCGGTCGGTTATGCCAGTCTTGCTATGCTCACCTGTCTGTACTGTGCTGGGTAAGCTTTCTCTGAGTTGCTTGATTCCTCTTCCTGCTGAGACACATCATGAACTTCTGCAGTTGGCTGTTGGACCAGTTTGTGCACCAGCCTCTTCAGGGGCTTGTGATGTTTGGTTGTCGTGCCTGTCTTATTCGACTCCTCCATGCTAAGCCTGTGTAGGGACATGAAGACCCCGTGCTCTCCACCCTTCTGATTCAAAAAGTCCTACTATGAATGACTCCTTAGGGGTCCAGACTTGCAGCTCATCCTCTCTGTCTTCTTTAGCTCTTCAGTAAACTCTCTTGAGTGTGGAAAGCCTGGTGCCAGCCTGCACTGCTGTCGTTAAGGACAGTGTTTTGTGTTACAAGATTTCTGAGAAAATCTTAGATGCCTACCACATCTCTGAGTCCCAGGGAGCGCCTCTGCCCTTTTTCCCTACTCAGAGATGAGTTCAGCGACCTCAGAATCCCCCTCAGATTTTGTCCGTGTCTGTTGCCTGTATGCAGAGTCCAGTGTCCACTGCAACTTCAGTGAGCAACCCCCACCAAGCAGACGATAGCTTCACCGGTCAGGCGTCTCCTTTTCCTTGTTTGTGTGTCTCCTGCTCAGACAGTGCAGACATTTGTTAAATGGATGCTTTTCCTTTTCCGTTCTCCTCCTGCCACACTGTTTCACACCGTGTACTAGGCTTGTGCCTGCACACTGTTCCCTAACACTCCTCTCCGGCTCTATGTTGAAGCTCTTTGTGACATGTGCCACCACATGAAAGCCTGAAAGAGTTGCTATGTTTTCTGTCTCCAGCTGGAGGCAATACTCCATTTTATCATGTTTCCTTCCATACTCCAGTGTCCAGCAGGGCTGGCCTGCCCAGGTTGCTCTGTAGATCTTTCTGAATGAGTTCACGGAACACCCCTTTGTAGGGTGTCTAGGACATGCTCCTGAAGGCATGTGGCAAATCGATCCAGATTCGCACTTCGCTCCCCACAAGTTTAGTGTCATTGCAAGGCTCCTCCTGGGGTCCACTGAGAGACATGTTTGATATCACTGTTCCCAGTGCTGACACCTGCTCAAGCCACCATTGCCACGCCTCTCTGAGGAGTCTCCATGCTTACCATGCTGTCTCCAGCCCAGGATGGATGCTCTGTCCAAGTATCAGTGGAACTCACCCAGTTCTCCATCCTTTTGAAAGACCTGACTAGAATAAGGCATGGCATCACCTCACAGTGATCTTGCCATGAGGCCCTTGGGAGCTTTTTGTTGGTGTGTGTGTTCAGCAGCCTATCTGGAAGTTTGTAACACACGGGGCACATGGGGCAGAGTCCACTGCTCCTGTCCACCCCACAGCCCAGCTGTAGGCTGAGCATCAGGCTTAGGGGAACAGCCGTACAGCATAGAACCTTTCCACAGATTACCCTCAGACCCCTGGGCTTCTCAGTGTTCACAAATTCTAGTTAGTAAGGAAGTAACCACATCTTCTGACTCGATATTCTTAATTAAAAAAAAAATTTCTAAAAATTCTAGAAAATATCACAAGCAATGTTATATTTAAAAAAAAAAAACACACAAAAGCTTATTCACCTGATATGTTGCCATTTACAAAAAACCATGTTCAGCCACAGTGAGGCCCTTAGAACACAGCCTAGCCTCCTCTGGCAGGGTCTAGCTTACCATTTATAGCAGGTATCTGCAGTGTAAAGGAACTAACTGCAGACTCTGGAGGCCATGCTAGAGGAGAAAGCCTCCTACTATATTGTACAATGAGATCATCATTTTGATCACATATGGCCTTTGAAGGCATCTGGTTTGCAAAGGAATCCCTTGAATGTGTATGCTATAATGTGTTTTCAAAGAAAACAAAACACAATGTGCTCCAAAAATGGACAGCAGTATCTGAGCAAGGATATCTGTGGCTGGTCCGGAGACCCTACATAGGTTTCCATGCTTTTCACTTTTATTTTTTTAAGTAGGATTTTGCAAAGTTCTCCAGTTGTACCAAGTGAGTATCACGCTAGGGACACTCACCCACTCCCAGCCTACAGAGTAGAGAAACGTGACGCTGCTCTTATCGACTGTATGTAGCTGCACTTTAAAACACGCTGTACCTTAAGATTTCCAAATTAGATATCCTACTGAACGTCTTCTTGGCCATTGCTGTAGACAATTTAGCTGATGCTGAAAGTCTGAACACTGCTCAGAAAGAGGAAGCTGAAGAAAAGGAAAGGAAAAAAATTGCCAGGTAATCATCTCATTTTCACAGAGGCATTTGCAAAGGTGCAAGGGGTTCCCAGCCATACTTTTAGGGGGTGCTGGAGACTCAGACAGGCTTTCCAAGAACTGAAGCCACTTTTTGCTGCTTTGCAGTAACAATGGGTGACCATGTGGTACCAACTAAAGAAAAGGGATTCTTGGACAGCCAGGTCCTTGGCTCTTATCCTCAGAACAAGGAGTGGAAGTCACACATTTAAGTACATCCCTGTGCTTGAAGAATCACTGTAGTTAATTTTGATGTCATAAATTAAATGATGCAGTCAAGGCTTATTCGCTCTGGGCTGAGAATTTTAATGAGGTGATTTGTATAAGGACTCCATTGCATTAGATGAACAGGAAACCCTGAGTTTGGGTTGCACTGTATTGTCATCAGTGTTTTCAGTTGAATTTTGGTCCTTCATCCATCACTGTTGATGCAGAATCCTAGTTAGCGCTTTAATACTAGCAATATCGTTATTTGTTTTCTTATGTTCTTTTATCTATAGAAAAGAAAGCCTAGAAAACAAAAAGAACAACAAACCAGAAGTCAACCAAATAGCCAACAGTGACAACAAGGTATTTCTCCCACAATAACTTTTCTTTGTTTCAAAGTGATTCTCTTGGTGTCTCCATCACTGTACCATTTATACCATGAAGGGGTCTTGAGTGTGATATTTTGTTGTGAAAAATAGAGCCCACCATGTAGACACTGGGGATTCTGACTGAGTT
The DNA here is from genome assembly GCF_907164565.1 of Psammomys obesus. Taxonomy (NCBI): domain Eukaryota; kingdom Metazoa; phylum Chordata; class Mammalia; order Rodentia; family Muridae; genus Psammomys; species Psammomys obesus. Next base: position 7,722,092 of record NW_026591918.1, on the reverse strand, counting down.
AAACAGGAAGCTGATTAACCAACATTTCACCATAGGATGTGGATAGTCAAACAGTTGGACTACTTGTTTTGCTTTGAGTTGCAACTAAGTGGTCAGACATAACCCATGCTTATGATTATGTTGATGTCTTCTTAGTGGGTGTTAAAGAGGGGTTGTTAGCAGATGTCTGTTCCTAGAGTGCCTGTAGAGTCCAGGTGGTCTTAGGGGCCTTCAAGGCTGCACCGTCCAGTTTCATCCTACCTCTGACAGCTCTGGCTGTTTCTGGGGTGTGTTTGCTCATTGAATTGATGAATACTGAGTGACAGTTGCATGTCAAACACTAGACTGCCTCCATGGATTTCACAGTCTTCTTGAGAGACAAGGATCTAAATGTGGTTTAGATCTAAATGTGTGCAGGCACGCAGTGTATGTGCCTGCACTGGGGTGGCCAAAGGGTAGAGCCATGTACAGTGCCCACTTATCGTGACCCGGGTGGTGGCCTATCTCCCACCTGCTCTTGGGCCTGTAGCTGGCTCAGAATCCCCAGCTACCGTCTCTGCTTGAATGTGCATGCGTGTGCATGTGAGTACACACACATGCGCGTGTGCATAGGAGCCCTCACACTGCTGAATGGCAGGGTGGCTCTCTAGAGGGCGTTGGCCCTCGGAAGTTCACCAAGTCAGCCTTCCCTCTCTGTCATCCTAGGTTACAATCGATGATTATCAGGAAGAGGCTGAGGATAAGGACCCTTACCCACCCTGTGATGTACCAGGTATGTGGGGCAGAGAAGGACTCTCAATTTGGTAATTTTGGCGGGGGCGGGGGGGCTGTCACACTGCCGAGGCCACTGGGGCTGTAGTAGACTCCATTGTCTTGGGGAGCAGTTAGCTCTGGTTCCCCCCAAAGTCACAGGCAGGGAGATGGACTCAAATTTTCAGGTGACAAAGGAGGGAGGTGGACACATAGGCATGGCTTTTGCCGGAAAGATGGCTATGGAATGTCGAAGCCTGAAGGCAAGCATGCCTGTGACTCAAAATCCACACAGGTGTTCAGACTAACTCTGAGCAAGGGGCGGTGCTGGGACGTGGCAGTGAGACTCTCACCTACATCTGTGACCACATTAGGCCTCCTTCCCCTGGCTCATAGCCAAGCAGGCCAGACAGCGGTGTCGCCGCCCCCTTGCTCATGCAGCCCGTAGTCAGAAGGGAAAGAAAGGTTCCGGTCAGTGGAAGCAGATGTTGTTAAAGTTTAAACCATACTTCACTGTGAAGTTGACGATTCAAGCCCGTGTGTAATCTTTCACCCTGTAAAATCGTTCCGTTTAAAGTAGGTGAAGAGGAAGAGGAGGAGGAGGAGGAGGAGCCTGAGGTTCCTGCTGGCCCCCGTCCTCGCAGAATCTCAGAGTTGAACATGAAGGAGAAAATTGCACCCATCCCCGAAGGAAGTGCTTTCTTCATTCTTAGCAAGACCAACCCGTAAATATTCTCTTCCTAGTCCCATTGCTGCTGTCTCTCTACAGTGACTCCTGAGGGTGGGGGTGGGGTAGAGTAAATGAAAGCGGTTCACAGCCCCCTTCTGATCCTGAGTGTTTCTGGACCCCCATACACCCCTTCAACCCCTCTCCTCTTCCTTTGCTTTGCCATGCATTCAGCCCTGAGGAAGTTCCTGTTCCCTTGGGGGTCCGAAGGATTCCTAGGAGGAGCCTGCTCTAGAATTCCTGCCCTCACTGCCCCTGCGTGGGAACAATAGGACAGTGTCTAGCTCAGTAAGACATTCTGGAGGAGTTCATGGATCTTCTGTGTGTACGCTGGCCCCCTCTAGGACTCTTTCTTTCTTTCTTTCTTCTTTTTTTTTTACGAGGAAGGGTTTATTTTGGCTTAATATAGTACATCATGGAGGAAAGCCAATGGCGTCAGGAGTGGCTGGTCTCATTGCATCTGAAGTCAGGAAGTAGAGAGTAGACAGAATCCTCAAACCCCCCCACCCCCAGTCTTCCAATAAGGTCCTACCTTAAGGTGTGGTTCCCAGCTGGGGATCACGTGTTCTAACATAGGAACCTGTGGAATATATTTCACATTAGGACCCTTTCTTAACAAGTGGATGTTGTCTTACGAGGCTGCACGGAATGAGAGCTCTGTAAGCGGTTCTGTGTCTTCATTTTCAGGTCCCATTTAGGAGATCTTTTTTCCCCCTGTGAGTTTTATGATATTGCTCATGATGCTTTATAAGCTGTACGGATTTGATTCAGCACGAGGATACTGTGCTTAAAATAGCATTTCTCATATTAAAATGATACAGTGCTCACCAGGAACATGGTAATGACTCACAGACTGTTAGAGGAAGAAGTCTATTTACTAGCTGGTTTCTAGGTTTAAATCATCTGGGATTAAGTGAGCTTCCAGCGGCATAGGTAGCTCCTGGAAAGGTTTCTGGAAGAATTGCAGAAGTAGTTCTTGGCTGTCAGAGTGGAACACTGTGTAATTCATGGGCCCTGGAGAGACTTGGGTAGGAAGCAAAGCAGGCTGGAGGCCTTGAAACATGACAAGTTTCATGATCTTTTACAAAATGAATTTGTTGGTATTGTGTGTGAATGACAGCCACCGTGCATAGAAAGGTTAGAGGACAACTTTATGGATTTGGTTCTCTCTCCCGTTTGTGTTGATACTGGAATCACATTCCGGCCATCAGGCTGCATACAGATTATTTACCTGCTCAATGATCTGGCCCACTCTGATGAGCTTTAAATAGTTCCTTGGTGAACATTCTGAAAGAAAGAAAGAAAGAAAGAAAGAAAGAAAGAAAGAAAGAAAGAA
>NW_026591918.1:7715927-7719290 GCF_907164565.1 Psammomys obesus | reverse complement strand
GAAAGAAAGAAAGAAAGAAAGAAAGAAAGAAAGAAAGAAAGAAAGAAAGAAAGAAAGAAAGAAAGAAAGAAAGAACGAACAGAATAGGCGGTGACACTGTGGTTGACTGGTGCCTATAGTTTGTTGCATGTATATGTGTATGGAAGGACTAGGTCCATTCCCCCAGAAGTCAAGAGCGTCCCTGCCCTCATTGTCTTGGAAGGTCTTCCCCAGGCCCAGCCACCACAGAGTGCAAGCCTTCTAGGAAGTGTGCACCGGTGAGCAGCCCCGAGATAAGAGACTTGTAGTATGGGGTCACCCACACAGAAAGGTGATTCTTATTTTTGAAAATGAAAAGTTATTTTTCCCAAGGGAAAACCATCCATATTCTTTAGTCCAAGTAATGACAGCAGCCAACAAAAGAAAACTCTTTACATCTGGGTATTGAGAGTGAGGATGTTGTGACCAGTCCCGTGGCATCTCAGAGGAACAGGAAAGACTCTGATGGGCCCCGAGAGCCACTGTGAAGGACTTAGATCTGGGTTGAAAGACCCATGGCCCTCCTTGCTCCCCAGGATTCAGGGAGAAACCCCACATGGCTCAATGAGTTCCTTAATTGTGAAAAAATGATAAGGCAACTTCTGCTTTGCCCTCTAAGGACTTCTTGTTGTGGATCAACTATCAAACTAAGAACACTATGTTTATGGGCCACAGATATGGCTCAGTGGGTAAACGTGCTTGCCCCAAGCCTGATAACCTGAGTTTGATCCTTTCATATGGGGTCCATAAGAAAGGAGGGTACTTACTCCCCAAAGTCTGCCTCATGCAGACTGTGGCCTGTGTGCGTACACACACACACACACACACACACACACACACACACACACACACACACGAGAGGAGGAGAGGAAGGGAGGGAAAGGGGAGAAAGAGAGAGAATAAACAAAGGCAATAAAATGTGCTAAAAATAGGACATTTATGGCAAACTTTCCAGACAGCATGAGATTTCACAACTCTCACTTTTTGCTGGTCACATCTATAAAACAGCTGCTCTGCAGGCAAAGGTGGGAATGTGTCCCATTGTTTGTGTTAAAATAAAAACACTGGGCAAATTAAATTCGACAAGAGTTTAGTGAGGCAAATAATGGTTCATGAGTAGAGCAACTAAGCCAGGCCAGTCCATGAGCTGCGGCATGGACGTGACATCGTGGACAGAGCTCTGAACTGAGGGAGACACAGCCTGTCCAGCCACAGCACCACTCGGGGCTTACTCTTCCCTAACAGTTCATCAAACTCAACACTGAGGAAGATCCAAAGACATATTGAGACAGCCATGGGTCTGCTGGCTGTCACACCTGAATCAGCGGGCAGCCCATGACTGGCTGAGGCCCAGCTGTTTGTTACAGTAGTGTCTTCCTTAGTTGGTTCACAACAGTTAGTTTACAACTAGGTTGGGTTGTAGTTTGTTGTGTAGTTACTCAAGGGACTTAATTTGGCCCAGTTTCCTTTCAGAAGTCAGGCTTTATGCTGTGGTAGAACTACAAAGAGGGTAGACATGCCTGACTTTGGATATACCCCTGGCCCTTACTAGCTCTGTCACCTTAACATTCTTTCCTATCCATGAGCCTCAGCTTCCTCACATTTTTAATTATTTGTTTTCATGTGAATGAGTGTTTCATTTGTGTATGTCTCTGTACTACAAGTGTGCAGTGCCTGTAGAGGCCAGTAGAGGGCACTGGATCCCCTGGAGTTGTAGAGGGTTGTGAGTCCCTGTGTGGGTGCTATGTGGGTTCTGAGAAATAAACCCCGGGTCCTCTGGAAGACTAGCCAGTGCTCTTAACTGAGCCATAGCTCCATCCTCAGCCCCGTCTTCCATCTTTTGGAGGGACAGTAACCCCCTGTGTAAGGACTGGATGTAATGGTCTCTGTGGAGCTCACAGCACAAAACTGCTCAGTCAGTCTGGCTTCGGTTTTGAGGGGCAAGTTGTGGGCCATATTGCTTATCTGGGTGGAAAACAAGAGCAGCCTAGCCTCTGGCCAGCTTCTTCCTGCTCTCTCCAGAAGCAGCTTTACACTCTGGAGGACCTTAGCAGGCTCAGGCCCTTGTCTGGGACTGCGCTCATGCAGTGCTTTTCTCCACAGCATCCGTGTGGGCTGCCACAAGCTCATTAACCACCACATCTTCACCAACCTTATCCTGGTCTTCATCATGCTGAGCAGCGCTGCCCTTGCCGCTGAGGATCCCATCCGCAGCCACTCCTTCCGGAACACCGTAAGCCTCTGAGAGAGGGGGGAGGTGGGTGGGACTACCCTGGGGGTCAGCAGGTCCAGGTGGGGGCTGCGGTTTCCAATGGTACCAGGGGTTTGCTTCTCTGGACAAAGCTGATGGAGGCGCTCAATTAGAAGCTTGTGCAGTACACCAGTGTCTTCAGGGACTTCTTTGCTCTTTTCTTTCTACATTGGGTTCCCCCTTCCTTGCCAGAGGCACAGTGATAGCACTTTACAGTCCTAAGGGGAGAAGGTAAACTTAAGCCCTAGCATGCGTAGGTCCAAGAGCTCTTACCTTGGGCTAGTGAAAGCTCCTCCTTGGATATAATTTACCTGTGGCTGTTCAGCCGCTCCACTGATGAGAAACACAGGTTAGTGAAAAGGTGTAGTAGGCAGTGGCCAAGCTGAAAAGGGCAGTAGGCAGTGGTTACATTTTTGATTGTTCACCAACTCAAGGATGGTGCCACTGATGTGTCCATGTTAGAAGATATTTGGCTCTAAATTAGTCTTTGCTTTGGGATCTCTTCCCTAGCAGTTCATCTAACTCAACACTGAAGAAAATCCAAAGACATATTCAGACACCCATGGGTCTGCTGGTTGTCACACCTGAACCTTGAAGCACACTTCAGGTGGCCACCAGGGCACTGCCCAGGAGACGCAGCATGAGCACAAGGCTGTCAGATGTGGCTTCCTCTCTCCCCACATCAGATCATGAGGATGAACACACACCAGCGGATGGGGGCCGCAGCCTTGTGTCAGTAACCACACCTTCCCGCTTCCAGTTCCCTGCAAACCTACTGGTGATGGAAGGGTGCTCTCGGGAGACTGTGAAAAGGACTTTCCCATGTAGCTCAGGTGGTGCCCCTATAAAGATGAGGTCGGTGAGCCTGCCTCAGTCCATCCTCACAGACACAGCCCTGAGTAGAGATTATCAAGGCTGTCTTCATTTAGGCATTCAAACAGAGTGGACACCCTCTGTCATAAAAACGAAGCACGAGACCAGAAAAGGTGTTTGGAGACAAACCATGTTATCCCAAGTCAGGACCTAGCCCAGGCTGTGTCCTTGAGAAGCGAATTTATGTTTCCTCCTCCTCCTCCTCCTCCTCCTCCTCCTCC
>NW_026591918.1:7672898-7715827 GCF_907164565.1 Psammomys obesus | reverse complement strand
CTCCTCCTCCTCCTCCTCCTCCTCCTCCTCTTCTTCTTCTTCTTTTCAAAATCAGACAGGTTTTTTTTTCTTTTTTTTTAATTAATCACAGGTTATTTTTATGTTTCTTTTTGTCATAATTTCTTTCCCATGCATTTTTCCTTGTTGTTTTAGACAGATGCACCTAGTTACCTGTGTTGCTGTTAAAACACAGAAGTTTTTCATTTTAACAATAGCTGAGTTTCTAGTAAAAAGGGAAGAAGGTGTGTGGAGAAAGTACTTAAGTCTAAGACCTTGGAAGGGCGCCTGGGCACCATGGGGCCCAGTAAGTGTGGCTGCAACGTCCTTTCAGCACCCGAGGAAGGAATGAAGGAAAGGGGGTGCTGATAGTTGACTAGAAAATACAGTTACACGAACTGTTCTAGCAATGTCTAGGAGGCCAGAAATGGGAAGTTTGGGAAAGGATTACCTGCAAATTGAGCTGCCATGGAGTAGAGCCCCCCGCCACTTCTGTGGAAGAGAAGCACAGCTCCCCTTCCATGGGGGCAGGCAATGCATGTCCCAGTGGTGGCTCCTGCAGAGAAGACACAGCCCTGAAGCTCTGGACTAGCCTGCACCAGCTTCTTTGCCTGTGACTGGCTTTGTGGCCTGACAGGTACCCCTGCCCCATCCCTAATATCCACATGTCTTCAATGGAAAGGATAAGCCTAAGTGGTTTCTACAGCCCTCCCAACATTAACATCTTCAGTTCTTTCAAAACCATAGATGGGCTAGCAAGATGGCTCAGCATGAAAAGGCACCCGCCACCATGGCTGACCACCTGGATTCAATCCCTGGGACTCATGCGGTAGAAGAGAGAACTAAAAGTCAGATAAAAGTTGTCCTCTGACCTCCATACATATACTGCGGCATCTGGTTATGTGATAGAGAGATAGATAGATAGATAGATAGAGAGAGAGAGAGAGAGACAGACAGACAGACAGAAGACAGACAGACAGACAGACAGGGATAGATAGACAATAGATATGCAATAAAGCCCTAGCTCACCACATCCATGAGATCAGCACTCAGGACAGGCTTGTGTACTGGCCATCTTGGCTGCCATCTTTCTGGTTGAGAGTCATGGGGTCGTCCACACGCTGAGTATCTTGCTGTGCTGCTCAGACTTCTTGCTTCTGACCCACTGGCCTCTGAATTTTCATGGCTATGAAAGAAATCGAGAACCTTGCATCAGGAGCTCATGAGACTTTTACAGATTTTACATGGCATTTTCAGGCATGCTAGTAGAGTAGGTATACTAAAAATCAGAATGCTGGGTCAGTCTGTTCTTTGCATGGACCCCAAAAGGCAAGGATCAGCCTTGAGATGAAGCAGAGTTAGGTTCAGGAGGAAGACCCTAAGTACAAACCATGCCTTATAAACTGGACCATCCTGGCATATGAGGGTGGGCTAGGGAAATCACTTCATGATTAAATTGTCCTGGGTCCACAGGAACACATGAACATTTCTAGCTCGATTTGACGCCATTAGCTTCTTTTTATTTATGTTTAAAGAAAATGTTAACCTTCATGGTGCTGGGCACAGATCCCAGGACCTCATGCTCGGTTAGCAATGGCCTCTACCACCAGGCTACCCTCTCAGCTCCACTGCAGCATTGCCACTTAGATTCCTTCACTGACACAAAGCACAGCTAGATGGCAGCACATTTCATTCAGCCAAATTCAAAACTGCAAAATGTGTATGAATCTCATTTATCGAGTCACTGGTTGTTCACTTAGAGGGAAGATTATTAGCACAGGCTTCTCAGAAACCAGCCCCTGTGGGCCAGGATAGGAGCCTGGGAAGCCGGCCAAGGAAGCCAGGTTCGACAACATTCCTTGGCCGTCACAAAGAGGAGCTGTGAGCGGGAGAGACAGGCCCTTTGAGCAGCTCAGCCCTCCCACGGGAGCAGCAGCCCTGCCCCTCTTAGAGGGGTCCTCTGGACACAAGTTGGGGTTTCTACTCACGGGCAGGGATCTGCCACGACTTGTTTGTGTGCCTTGTTCTGATTTCTGCGTGTTGTGCCTTGCAGATACTGGGTTACTTTGACTATGCTTTCACAGCCATCTTTACGGTTGAAATCCTGTTAAAGGTAACACATCTTTCCTTGACCCCCTCCACTATGCAGCCACAGCAATAATGGTTGCATCCTTTGCTTCCTTCCAGATGCTAGGTTATGCGGACTATGTCTTCACGGGTACTTTTGCATTTGAGATCATTTTGAAGGTAACGGGCCATTGAGCCCTGACTGAGGCCCCTCCTGTGTACAAGGCACAGGAGAGATGTGTGAAGTGCTTTGAACTATTTTTTTTCCTTCCTTGATCAAGCTAAACTTTTTAAAACTAAAGGATTTTTTTTTCTGTGACCATTTTTACGTGTTTTTGCAGTTTTTTTTTTTTTCTTTTTTTAATCTTTGAGTGCTTGGAGGAGCTGCATTGGCCGCACATTCCAATTAGAATTATATTTTGTGCTTTTTAAAAACTCCTCAGAATTTTGTTCATTAATAATGGATCTAGCACTCTGTGTGAACTCTCTTCCTTCTTTCCAACATCAGAGTCAAAAAGCACTCATACTGTGACAGGAGCCACTCTTTCCATGCTCCTGGACTACCCTGTGGTTCTGTGTCCTCAAATAGTAACTTACTATTTTCTTGCAATGGGTCTTGCAAGGCGAGTTGGGTCTACTTGCGTGGAGATGCTCTGTATCTGTCTTAGTGGGATGGGCTCACACTGGCACAGACTAAAGGTGCCAATGTACTGCCCATGCACGGCCTAACAGGTGGCATCAGTGTGTGTGCTGTGTCCTGACTATGAGCACCTCATGAGGAAGTTCCTTCCCCATGTCAGAGCTCTGCAGACACGGTGGAGGGCCAAGAGCTCTGTGATTTGGGCCTTCTGATCCTGCTGTTACAACCAACTCCTTGTGGGAAAAAGCTAAGAAATGAAGAGTTTTAGCTACAGTTGTTCTTAAAGTATTTTGAGGTTTATGTGTATGCATATAAAAATGTACTTTAAGTTGAGCAACTAGGGACTTGGGCTCTTCACAAAATCTTCTGCTGATGAAACCTCAATTAATGTGGTCAGGAAATGGCCCCTTTGTGTCACTGATAATGATAATGAGTTCAAAACCACCCACCCAACTATGTTCAACTCTATGTGAAGTCTTATAAAACTTTTGAGTTTTCTTGTGTAAATGTAAGCTTAGTTTTAGTCCCCTCTGCATCTGGGCTGAGCAGAGCAGTGCTGAGGTTTATGGCCCTGTAGTAAAAACTGCACAACACACGTGGGGTTCCTACCCCAGGTTCTGGTTTTTGCCATTTGCTGCCTCTCCCTCCAGCTGAATTAAGGAGCATTGTTTCATAGATCCATTGTCCTGGTTAATTGAAATTCTGCTCTCCTGTCTGCCTTTTTGAATTGTTAAATGAGTGTACTTACTCATAAGCTTTGAGGCCCATGAAATCCTGGGTTATTGAACACTGTATTTTTCCCATCTGGAGAACTTCTTTGTTGAACTCTTCAGATCAGATCAGCAGAAATCCCACTATATGTGCTCCTGCTATACAGGGTGTTTAATGTGAGAGCAAGACTGGCTTAGCTGTAACAATACCCAACAGCCTCCTTGCTATGCCTGATATTTGTAGAGTACCTAGACTTGGGAGAGCTGGGAATGGGAAAACCATTAAAGCTGGAGCAGCAAAGTTCAGGGCAAAAGCACACTAGGGATGTTGGAGCCGACACTGCTAGCTCCCACTGAGAAGTTTAATGAATATGTCCTCTGTGACCTTAGAGAGGCCAGGCCATCACTGTGTAGGTAAGCTCGGGTGTGAGGCAGTGATGGCGTTCTCACAAGCCTGAGGCGGGCTCTTTGGACATGGCAGAGAGCTGTTCTTACCTGAATAGACTCTAAATTGGTCTCTTTACATGTGTGCTCCTCTCTACTTTTGCTGAAGTAAATTGCGTAGTCACTCAGCCCCGTTGCTTTGCATTTGTCTTCTGCGTGCAGTCATTGATGAAGTCACGCTTCTGTCAAGAGTTTGTGAAGAGCGCAGGCTCTGGTTTGTTTGGTTTTGGACCCTGGAGGGAAGGAGGAAGAAGTAAATGGCACATGATTCTGTTTTCAGATGACAACTTTTGGAGCTTTCTTGCACAAAGGAGCTTTCTGCAGGAACTACTTCAATTTGCTGGACATGCTGGTTGTTGGGGTGTCTCTGGTGTCATTTGGGATTCAGTAAGTATTCATGTGTCAGCAGAATGCATTTACCTGGGGAACTTGAACCTAATTCATTCAAGCTGGGCACCGTCTGATGGTTACAGCCAGGAGAGTTTAGCTTGCCCCGTTCCGTTCACGCTTTCCTTTTTCTGTTGTTGTGTTTTTTGTTTTGTTTTGTTTTTTTTCTTTATTCCTTGTGCCTACTGCTAGGTTGAGTTTATTATTCTTTTTGAAACTGGCTTTCGGCAGCAGACGAATGACAGCTTGACTGGAAGAAAACAAATCAAGTTCCTCTCAGGCCTGATTCTGGAGTATCCTCTCTCAGGGTGGCACTTTTCCTTCACTTCAGGAGGAGGTTGGCCTTGGTGGTCCTTTGGGACTCGTTCCACTTCCTGTGCTTGCAGGATGCAGAGTTGTAGTGACCTTTGGGGTCGTTTAGGGTTTCTTCGAGGCTGAACACTGCCTTTCCACCCCGTGCAGTCCTGGGGCAGTCACCTGTGGTTGCATCTTCTGTGACCTCACCTCACTCTCCTGCTGGCCTCTGGAGCCAGCCAATGGCACCCCATGTGAGCACACATGTACATAAGCCCCTTAGCTAAAGGGACCTGGAGAGGACTGTAAGTGAGGCATAGTGAAATCACTGAGCTAGACTACTCTATGGGAAGAAAAAAGGACAGTTTATTTGGGAGTCAAACTTCTGCATCGGGCAGAGAACAGTGGATAGCAGGAAAAGCCCTGTCAGCTTTATGGGGTCAGGAAGTGGCACAGGAGGGGTGTGGGCCAGAACAGCCTGAGAGTTAGCATGGAGGCTTTGATATGTTGCAGGCTGTTTGTGTTAATTAGGGACTAGATGCCCTCTGCCTGAGGGAATTGACAGTGGGGGCAGATAAGGGAGCATTGGCTTTTCCTGACAGAAACTTGCTTCTGAGGAATGCTAGGTTTAAGTTTCTGTATCGGATAGAGTCCCCCTGCTTACCTGGTCAGATCCCAGCCTGTCATTTAAGGCAGTGTCAGCAGCACTCCCATTCTGGGGGCCTGCTTTGGACCAAACAAGAGCCGAGCATTCCTGCCCAGAATTGCCTTCCTTGTTGTTACTTCTGGCTGCTGCCTGGAGAAGGAAGTTCTGAATTCACTTCCCAGTAGAACCTTCAGTCTCTTCACACTCTCATCAGCCTCTGAGATGTCCACGTTCTTTCCAGCTTTTCTTCTTGCACACTTCCTCCTGGGCCTGTGTCCCAGCCACACCCAACCACCTGGGCTGCCATGACTCAGCTGCCTGTGTAGGCACTGCTGCTGCCTCCCACGCCCCACTTCCCTCTGTCAGCTAACTCTTTACTCCCTTGGGGCTCACCTGTTGGCCCCTCCCTGAGAGGCCTTCCCAGCTGCCTGAGACCTTGTGCCACCTTCCCTTCCTCAAAGGGGCACACTGCATTTAATGCCACCCCACACTCCCAGCCAGGTATGTGCGGCTCATCTCTCCTACCAGATTTAACTCCTTGGTGGTCAGAAAAGCCCTAGCACCAAAGCACAGACAGGTTCCCGGGTTTAAACACTGAAATCTAAATGTCAGGGATCTAGTGTTTACATTAACGTATCAAAGTTTGAAAATGTCTCTATAAAATCCAGTTGTGTGCTTGAAGCAGGGCCTCTGTCAGCTCCCTCGGGAGGCAGGAGGCCTGTTTTGTAGCAGAAAGGAACAGAGAGATCAGCTCAACTCCACATGGTCACATGAAGTAACTGATCTCCTCCACAGCACACACTGCTTGTTCTCTTACCTTTGTTCCGCCTTAGATCCAGCGCCATCTCCGTTGTGAAGATTCTCAGGGTTCTAAGGGTCTTGAGGCCTCTCAGAGCAATCAACAGAGCAAAAGGACTTAAGGTATTGGCCCTCTCTTGTGAGTGGGGCTGGCTTGGGTTGGGGATGGCTGCAGTTATTAACTGTTCTAGTCTGGAGATGAGCTGAGGCATGATGGGTTTCAGAGTGGGACCTTTCCACCAAAAAAGCTACCTCTGCCAACTACTGTCATTCAAAAAATGAAAGATGGCGCAGCAGTAAGAGACTGGCTGCACACACACAGTAGGACCTTGTGTAGAAAGCCATGTCTGCTCTCCCACTCCTGTAACCCCAGTGCCAGAGGTGGCTGAGATAGCAGGGCCCTCCTGGTCTATCTCAGCTCTGCATTCAGAGTATGAAGTAGAGCCTGGTATGGCAGGCCACACAGTGTCCTCACATGAACAGGCATGTGGACATATACCCACCTGGCATGTGTCGATACACACGTACGCAGCGAAAGTTACTTTCGGTTTTGTGAGTTGGAGATGTGTGGTTGTTATTACAGCGACCATTTGTTACTTCTTTATTAATATCTTTTTTGTGTTTATTTTAAGTTATAATCTTTTCCCATATGGATTATGCAGCTGGCCAGAGGGTTTACATGTCTGTAAGGTCTTTCTGGCATGAGAATCTTGTGATCCCATGTGCCGGCGGTGTTTCTTTTCAATTAAACCATTGTCTTTTGAGGAATCCCAAGAAAGGACACTTGAAGGGTGTTCCGTGGGCCAGTGGAATGCCTCAGTGGGTCAAGGCACTTGCCACCAACTCTACTAACCTGAGTGCAATCCCCGGGGTCCACGTCGAAGGAGAGAACCCTTCTTACATGGTGTCCTCGCCCCCAAGTTCACATGTGCGTGTGCACACACACAATAAATAGATGTAATAGGAACTTAGTGAATGTGAAAGTGAACACCGTATGGGGCGCTGTACTCACGCAGTAGGTAACTGAAAAACAAAGCCTGCAGTTAGAACAGTTAAAAATTCACATCACAGTGTACCCAAACACAGCCCTGGCCCCGGGGTCAAGGGAGGAGAGTGGCGGCCTTCCATCCTCGCTCTGCTCTCTCCCCAGCACGTGGTCCAGTGTGTCTTCGTGGCGATCCGGACCATCGGCAACATCATGGTCGTCACCACCCTGCTGCAGTTCATGTTTGCCTGCATTGGGGTGCAGCTGTTCAAGGTGGGGCGCCCTCTTGCCTTCCCCGGGCTGGAGTTGGCCTTCACAAGGAGAGCCTGTGTTGACTCTCCATCTGCTTTGTATCTAGGGGAAGTTCTATCGCTGCACAGATGAAGCCAAAAGTAACCCCGAGGAATGCAGGTGGGTACCTCGAGGGCAGGCTGGGGGATTTGGGAGAAGAAATGGCAGTCCTCAAGGATTCGCTCACGTTAGCATTTCAGAAGTTTTTGTCAAGCAATAAGAGGCCTTTCCACTCCGCTCATGCCAGGAAGGATAGTGTTGGCATCTTGTTGTTGTTTGTTTATATGTTCAAGTCCAGGTGAAAGTCAAATAAAGTGAAATCACCTATATCCAGGGCACATATCAGTGCAGTCACACTACTGTTTAGTCAGCGCCTCTCTCGAGGTTTGAACCATCTTGATCATCCCAAAAGAGCGAGTAGATGTCTCTAGCTACTTAGCATGGAACTTACAAGCTGGGGGAAGCAACCCTCAAGTAACTGACCAGTGGCCACCGATATCTCCCCTCCTGTCCACGAGGAGTGTGAGTGTTATTCTCCCAAGTCAGACGTGCAGCTCAGTTCCCGGTGGTCTGGGGTGGGCTACCCTCTTCTAGAAGACTTGACATGTCTTTGCTCCTTGTTTCTATTGCCCACACTTTGGCACATCTCTGTTCAGAACATCCAGTAGAGGAGAAACATTCACACCTCATAATTCAAGATGTTCAGCCAATGTGGATAGTTCATAGTCCATGCATACATTGCCCAGAGCTTAAGGCTACAGAAAATCTATGTCCCTGACCTTTAGAGTTAAGCAGGCCAGGGTCTAGCTGCCTGCCCCATATGCATTGATTTGAGTTTCCTTGCACAGATGATATGGCCACAGGGCATCAGGTAGAGTTTGCCTATGGCTACATATAGCTCCAAAAAATGCCATTGGCTCAGGCTGAGGGATGCAGGGCACCCCAGAGGCTGGCTAGTGCCGCCATCGTGTGGCTGCGTGGCCCTTCCCTCTAGCTGCCCGTTGCCGTAATGGGCTTTATCTCATGGGCTCCTTCTGCAAGTACAGTTCCGTAAGAAATGCTGTGTGACAGCAGTCACAGGGCTCTTTGGAGAGAAAACTAGGGCCACTGATGACATATGAAAGAAGAGCTTGTTGAAACTAGAATGGAGGCAAGCGGATACCTCGGCTTGCTTCTTGGAGCTTAGGGAATTCTCTGCGGACGAGGTGTTGATTTCCACTTGTATTTCCAGCCTCTCTAGTGTGAGAAACACTTACCACTTGGTCATAGCTAATAGCCAACACATGTACACTGGGTCTCTCGCTCCTGCCCCAGAAAGTGCACTTTACACTAGTTGTTCCTAGGTTACTTGAACAATAGAGCAGAGCACATGTGGGTGTGGCAACGGAGAAGCCCCACTTGGGCTGTGCACCGGTGTGTGGCCTGGCTGAGGCTACAGATGGTGTTCTGGGTGCTGGACCAAACTAGTAATATCATGTGTGAAGCCAAGATGACTCTAAAGCCTTTCCTCTACAGGGGGCTTTTCATTCTTTATAAGGATGGCGATGTCGACAGTCCCGTGGTCCGTGAGAGGATCTGGCAAAACAGTGATTTCAATTTTGACAACGTCCTTTCGGCTATGATGGCACTCTTCACGGTCTCAACTTTTGAAGGCTGGCCCGCGTGAGTATGAGAAATATCCAGTTTCCTGAGAGGTCCCTATTTGCTCCTTGGGGACTCTGTGCTGTCATCCTTCCAGGAATGGGTTCCGCTTTTGTTCCTCAAAGCTAGCAAGCTTGTCTGTAACTAACTTTGGGCAGCTTGTCATCAATTTCTGCCCATCATGGTTTCTCCATCTGAACAGGAAGGTGTTAAATGTCTGCATTGCTTCTGGCTCTCAGATGTGAAGGATCTGAGCAGCATCTCTGGGTGTGGTTAAGGAGGTCTTAAGAGGCATTTGCTAGAGGGACTTCTGTTGGTAGCTGCCCTTCTGATGTTCTCAAAGAGGACTTGACAGTGTTCAGACTGTCATTCGCTCACTCATTATGATACAGAATGAGCACTGATGTGTGCCAGGCATGGGCAGTTGCCGCCATGCTGTTTCTTTCATGAAGATGCTTATACACTCATTCACAATTGATGCCTTTGCTATCAACTCCATGCAGCATGCTGTGTTAGACAATGTGGAAGAAACAGCATGATTGAGGCATTGTTCCTACCCTCAGAACCCAGAGCCCCAGAGCTAGTAGAAATGTGTCATCATCATACCTAGTACAGAATAGACTCTGGGTGTATGGCCGGCATCTGGGTGAGTAAGGATATCAGGACATAAAGAAGGAAGAAAACAAAAGGCAAAGGGGGAGCCTTGAGCACTCTTTCCTTCCTTCAGATGTCACATGCCAGAGGGGCTTCAGGGGGTGAGTGCTCAGGCTGGTTCTTGCCAGCTGCCAGGGCTTGAGGAGGGGCTGTGACAGAGATTCTCAGAAGTTCCACAGGCAATTGAGAAGTACTCACTCACTAGGAAACTAATCTAGGAGAAGTGAGGTGTGGCCTAAGAGCTTCAATCTGAGGAGACACTGTGGTAATGTCAGGTTTGGGACGCTGAGCCTCAGTTAGCCATGGGGGCAGCTGACGGCATGTGAACCAGCCTGGATCTTGGGGTTACAGGACCTGAGCCCAGCTTCGAGCTCTGCCCCTGACGATTGCTGACCTTGTGATCTTGGTACTTGGATGCCCCTCTGACCATTGATAAAAAGGGGTGGTGGTAACATCTCCCCTTCTAGTACAGATCAAAGGAGAGGATGTGAAAGCTTTTACACCATGGCCTGGCGTCCTGAAGGACTGACGGCATTAGAGTGGACTAGTTGAATTGGTGTGTGTTATGGTAACATCCTTTTCAAGAGTTCTGTCTGATGCTGGAACTTCCTGTTTGGGTACAGTGCACACACAATTTTTGGTTCCTTCAATATGTCAAATGTGATGTTCTTTATCTCTTATCTGTTAGTAGAAGGTTGAATTGTTGACTGTTGGTGAAATCCTTTTGATTTTTCAGTTACCTAGATATTCTTTGAATGATTATGTCTGGGCAACCCCTCATCTACATACTAGCTGTCTGGGCCTACAGCTGAAGTCGCCTCAATGACCTGGCTGTGTTCAGGTCCCCAAAACATAGACTGTAACTGTACAGAGGAATTTTGGGAGCATCTAATGGGGCAGTGGGACAGGCTGCTTGGACTATGGTGTTGTCAAGTCCTCACTCAGTTTTCCTGTTCTCCAGGTTGCTGTATAAAGCTATTGACTCAAACGGAGAGAATGTTGGTCCCGTCTACAACTACCGTGTGGAGATCTCCATCTTCTTCATCATTTACATCATCATTGTTGCCTTCTTCATGATGAATATCTTTGTGGGCTTCGTCATTGTCACCTTTCAGGAACAGGGAGAAAAAGAGTATAAGAACTGTGAGCTGGACAAAAACCAGGTTAAAGTCACACACTGTTTGTGCTTCTGTCCCTCAGGCCAGAGCAGCGCACCTCCTCTTCCAGTGGAGGGGCTCAGGCCCCTGTTCAGAGCACACTATCAACCATGTTGAGTATCTGTAGAGTTAGTCATCCGACACACAATAGACTATGACTGGGGAAATTAATCCCCAAGCTTGTGAGGAGGAATCGGAGAACACTGAGGCCATTACCCATGGCCATGACTGAGCAGTGATGTTTAGACTCTTGCATGGTACTGTGACCCAGAGCCAGAAATTACTCATTCAAGCTTGCACCATCCCATGGGCAGAAGCAATTTGATATCTCCTTGTTGCAAACTTTCTTCACCTTATAGGCTGGTCCTTCTTGTTTTTGCTTCCTGGGCACAACTGTTGGGCAAGAAGTAGAGTCCCTGGTCCCTACCTACTCAATGCACTGGCACCCCCTTCCTGCAGTGGGGAACCAAAATATTCCCAGAGATTTCTAGGTGTCTTCTGGGGACTACAGTTGCCTTCAATTGAAATACGCTGTCATTTATTAGGAAGAGCCAGAAACTTTGATGTTGGAACTAAAGTTACTGGCGTCATTCATCTCCTTCTTTGTTTTAGCTGACCTAGAAGTGGGGCTTGGCTCTGATTATATGATAAAGCAAGGAAACCAGGAACCTGTGCTCTAGCCCTGCTCTGCCTGTACCTTTTCTGTAACATTAGGTGCATCTCTGCCCCTGGGTCTTGGTTCCTTAACTCATTTAGACACAGTTTATGTCGGCATGAAGGAGTTGCCCCTTAGACATTCTTTTGAACCTTTAGCTTATGAGATTGAAAGTCTGTTCTGAGAGTTTTCCCCTGTTTTCTACAAAGGGCATCTCTGCTTTTATGGTGACTTGGTGAGCAAGAATGATATGGCAGTGTGGGCTTCCTGCAGTAGTGGCCATGGCATTACGAGGTAGCCCTGCCCAAGTGGCAACTGACCGCTCTGGAAATGTGAGAATGGTGCTGACTTGGTTTGCGGAAGAACTGTATGTCAGCATGTCCTTGCCTACCCAAGGGGGGCAGGCAAGTGAGGGCTAGGCGAGGTGAACCTGCAAGGCCGGTGCTACATATGTGTGAGAACCCAAAGTCCCAAACTAGGCTAGAGAACTGGTCTGCAGTCTGCTGTGTCCAGAGTAGAGGCAAGAGGTGGGGGAGGGGCAGGAATAAGCCTTGCAGACAAATGGAGGCTCCCTCTGGGCTGGCTCCAAATAAGGACTAGTCTCTGTCCCCGAGTGGGTAGGAGGACAGTGGTCTGTTTAGAACTAACTTTAGTTTAATCTAACCATCATCACTGATCATTCTTGGGAGATGCTTACATGAGAATGGTGAGCTCCCATCCCCAGAAGACTGAACACGCATCTTCTGTGGGTCTGCTAGAGTGTCCGGAGAGCTTCCAGCCTAAGGAAGTAAACTCCATCTCTATGGCCCTTAAAGATTTTGTGCCTGTCCTTAGCTAGCTTCCCCTTGAGGACAACACAGGCAGAGCTGGCGAACACCTTCTGGCGAAGAGGAACGGTCCAGACTAGGTTTGGTCCAAGTCTCCCAACCCTCACACCCGCCTAAGGGATACTGCAGAGCCTTACCCAAGTATGCATGAGTTCTGTCTATAAGTCCCAGCTAGCACACAGGCTGCACTGCTCACTTCTGAAGTTACCATGAGGCAAATGCTAGATCCCATCAGAGACTCCATGAGGCTTCATCATTGTCATTCATGGTCTCTTCTGGAGGTCCAGAGTAAGCTCTTCTAAGCAGACGACCACTATGTGCTCCTTCCCTGGAAGCTCTCAAAACCCCTGTGTTTGCCTTTTTCTACCATTGCAGCGTCAGTGTGTTGAATATGCCTTGAAAGCACGCCCCTTACGGAGATACATCCCCAAAAACCCATATCAGTACAAGTTCTGGTACGTGGTGAACTCCTCACCTTTCGAATACATGATGTTCGTCCTCATCATGCTCAACACGCTCTGCTTGGCCATGCAGGTAAAAAATGGAGATCACTGTGGGGACCAAGTCTAGGTGTGCCACATAGCCTTGTGCCCCAGATCCTGATGGCAGCATGCCCTGTCTCCCAAGAGGAGAAGTCTGGCTTTCTGATAAGCCGGGGCTAGAATGTGGTCAGAGATCTGTTCTACCCAAATGTTGTAAGGTCACTTTTATGTTTGGATCTGCCTGGGTGATAGGGCTGTGGGTTGTGCTTCCACGGAGCCTGTGTGTGGTGTTCAGCATGGGTCGTGGGACCCAAGAGTGGCTGAGTACCAAAGCTCCGGTGCCACACAGCCCTCAGCTTCTGCCCTGGCTTCTGCCCTTACCAGCTGGTGGCCTTGAGAACCTCGGCCCACGCAACACTTTCTTTATGAGTGATGTGGGAAGTCTTCCCTGCCTACCGCGGGGCAAATGATATTCGGCTGAATTATGAGCCTGGCACTTTGAAATTATTTTTAGATATTTTATTTAATTTTACTTGAATGAGTGTTTTGCTGCCTTGTATGTATGTACACCATGTATGTGCCTGGTGCCCACAGAAGTCAGAAGAGGGGTTTGTATCCCCTGGAGCTGGAGTTACAGAGGACTGTGGGCCATAATGTGGGTCCTGGGAACTGAACCCAGGTCTCTGTAAGAACAAGTGCCCTTGACCTTTCAACCGTCTGTCTCTCTAGCACCCGTGTCTGAAACTTTGGTCTGGACCTGCTGCAGTGTCACTCACTGCTGAAAAGGAAAACCCAAGTTACATTTCTGTCTTTAAGGGGCTCCTGGCGTGGTAGTGCAAGGTTTTCTAGTTTTTGAAATATTGATCTGAATTTCAGTAATTTCTTGATGACCTTGACCAAGTCATACTGCTGAGCAGTGTTGACAGAAGTTGCTGACTGATAGACATGGCTCTAGGTCAGGAAGCCAGGACCCAGGTCTACAACCAGGTTCTGCCCAGGCTTGAAACTTAAATCACACGTCTTCATTTATATGTAGAAGACAGGTCTATAGTCAGGCACATAGTTTCAGACACATTTTAAACTTAAGAAATGAAAATGTCTGTATGTTGATCTAGGGGAAAGTGTAAAGCCTAGGTAATACCACCTTTAATGAGACATAGACCTAAGTAGTCTAAGATTCATCACTCATAAAATTCTACCTTTATCCGTAGACAGTTAGGTGGTATCTGCAATGTGTTAGTCAAGGGTCTGAGCATCATTCCCCACAGAGAAAGAGTGACTTCCCCTTACTCAGAACTGCGAGAACGGGCGCATTATTTCCTCCATCATCCCATCATCCTCACTGTGCCACGGGCGCCCCCCTCCCTCGTGTTCTGTGGAAGTTCACCACAGGACCTTGCAGCGCTGGGTTGAAATGTTAGGAGGAGATGCGGTACTGGACGGTGGGAAATGGCCCCAGGGTGAAGGTGTCAGGGGACCTCCCGATTCAGAGATGTGAGATGACGATATTTTGACAGCGGTACTTCTGTCTTCATCCACAGCACTATGAGCAGTCGAAGATGTTCAATGATGCTATGGACATTCTAAACATGGTCTTCACGGGGGTGTTCACTGTTGAGATGGTTTTGAAAGTCATCGCTTTTAAGCCCAAGGTAAGTTTCTGGATCTGCTTTGCAAAGGCTGTTGAATCACCCCCGAGAAGGTCCTGTGTCCTTTTAGCCTGTGTTACTGAATTATGCTAAACTGCCCTGCTAGCGGAGGAGGTTACCACCTGAGAACATTAAAATCTGATTAGGATATCTGTTATGCATATGGGAAAATAAGTGTGCAAACCCAAAATTCTATGAAAACAATTCTGAGAAAAGGAGAGAAGAGAATTGGGAATTTGTAAGCTGACGATCATTGTAAAACCCAGTTTTCTGTCTCTAGAATGGCGTGTCATGCTGTCTCAGGAAAGTGTAGCTCATTATCTGAGCACCAGGGGAGTGCTTGATAATCATCAGAAAGAACTGACCCTGATTTCACTCTGAGATTTCTAGCACGAAGACAGTTTCGATTTGTTGGTGGTGTCTTGCATCCTTTTTACCTTTTATGGGAAGTTCTAGTACCTCTCAGTGCTGCGCCATCTTTTGTTTGTTAGATTTAGAAAAGTTTTGATTGTTTGTAAGAAAATGAGTCATGAACACGTTACACTCTGTTGAAGGAATGCATGCTTTGGCAGGGGGTCAGTCTAGTCCCACAAAGCCCAAAGCTTGCAGTTTAACAAGCCATGTAGCTTGGCATCAAAGGGCACGACTGTGAAACAGCTCAAGTCAGACGCTCAGTCAGTCACTTACTAGCTTAACTGAGTTACTTCACCGCCCTGTGCCCCTGTTTCCTCATCTGTCCTACGAGGATACTCATAGTTGAGTTATGTGGGCTGCTGTGGAGAGTGAGGAATTATTACATCCAGTATTTGAAGGGTGCTTGCCATGCAGCACCATACTGGAAGCTGTTACTGACATGGCTGCACCATCACCATTCTCTTCAAGCAATGGTGCTCCTTCCTACTAAAGCCCTAGATTCAGGAGCTGAGCTGAGCTGACTTGTGGGGTCTCCTTCCCAGCATAGACCCTACCTCTCAGAAGAAAGAACGACAGAGCCTGGTCCTAGGTGTTTGTACTCTGTGTGGATGTATCCAGCAAATATGATACAGCTTCAGAAATGGTTGGTTTCATATACTCT
Organism: Psammomys obesus; assembly: GCF_907164565.1. Classification (NCBI taxonomy): domain Eukaryota; kingdom Metazoa; phylum Chordata; class Mammalia; order Rodentia; family Muridae; genus Psammomys; species Psammomys obesus. The sequence continues at coordinate 7,700,428 of NW_026591918.1, read as the reverse complement.
ATAGTTATGTGGAATTTGAATTCCAGCCTGTTCCTTTCTTTAATTTGAAGTGATTCTTAGGCAATCTTTAATTGGAACTTTGTGGACCAAAAAGGAAGGACATTTGTAAGTGATTAATTGGGGAGATTGCAGTGGGGTCAAAGTTGGCACCTTACGCATGGCTAGATGTTGCGTACTGTGACTTGTCCACTTCTGCATACATAAACATTCCCTCCTCTTCCAAATTCATCAGAACCTCCCTGGAGACTTTGGTTTGCTTCTCCCTCGCCTATACTTCTTTGAACAATATTTGTCTGAACTGATGGAAAAGGTTGCAGAGTGAGAATGTGGAAAGTTCTTGTGCACAGAACATTCCCGTGGAACATTTCCCAGCAACCCTGTGCCATGTCCTCCTGTACCTGGTGATTAAGCTCTGCATGTTTTCAAAGCTTGTCCAGGCTGAGGAGAACACCCCCCCTCCCCCGCGCACACACACATAGCATGTGAACATGTAAGAATATTTATTTGTGTGCATACATGTGTGCGTACGTGTGTGAATCTGTGAGAGTGTGCATGGATGCGTGTACCTTCTAAGGTCAGTGCGTCGACGGCTTGGCTCAGTGAGTTGCTCTTGTTTCTGTGATGGCTGGCGTTACTTTGTGCCAGTCAGTGTCAGGGGAATGTGTTATAATGGAGAAGGAATTGCAGGAGCTGCATGCCATGCAACTGGTCTGATACAGAGAGGCTACATGAGGGGGAAGAGGAGAGAGCCACAGCCTGAGAGAGCATGAGGGCAGAAAGAGAGAGAGATGGGGAGAGACAGGGAGACAGTGGGAGAGAGAAGGGGCCACCCCAGAGAGAAGGAAAGAAACCGAGGCAGTGGGGAGTAAGAGAGTGCGCAAACAGGGCGGCAGATGATGACATCAGAGGTGGCTAGGCCCCCTAGAAGCAGGCTGGTAGAAACACCTGTATGCTGCTAACAGAATGGATTCACCAAAACACAGTGACCTCCCTGAAGTGCCCCCTGGCCTTTACAACCATTCTCATTGATGCTAAGCCCACTGAGAGTGGTCTCACAAAGCAGCTGGTGAAGGTCCTCTGTCCTAGTCAGTCAGGTCAACAGGCTACCTTTCTCCATTTACACAGTCCAGGACCCTATGCCACCACATCCAGGGTAGACCTTCCCACTTCAGTTAACCCAGTTAAGAAAATGGCTCCCTGTTTTTAATTGCTGAGTAGTATTCCTTCGTGTAAATGTACTACAATTTCTGTATCCATTCTTCCATTGACGAACATCTGGGTTGTTTTGTTTCCAGATTCTGGCTATTAGGAATAAAGCTTCTATGAACACAGATAAGCAAATGCCCTTGTTTGTATACTTGAGCGTATTTTAGACATATGCCTAGGAGTGCTATTGCTGGATCTTGAGGTAGCACTATTCCTAATTTTCTGAGGAAGCGCCAGATTGATTTCCAAAGTGGTTATACAAGTTTACATTCCCACCAGCAGTGGAAGAGGGTTCCCCTTTTTCCACATCCTCTCCAGCATGTGTTGTCACTTGAGTTTTTTATCTTAGACATTCTGATGGGTGTAAGGTGAACTCTCAGGGTCATTTTGATTTGCATTTCCCTGATGACTAAGAATGTCGAGCATTTCTTTAAGTGTTTCTCTGCCATTTGGTACTCCTCTATTGAAAATTCTCTATTTAGCTCTGTACCCCATTTTTTAATTAGATTACTTGATTTGTTGGTGTTTAACTCTTTGAGTTCTTTATATATTCCGGATATTAGCCCTCTGTCAGATACAGAGTTGGTATAGATCTTTTCCCAGTCTGTAGGCTATCATTTTGTTCTGATGATAGTGTCCTTTGCTTTACAGAAGCTTTTCAGTTTCATGAGGTCCCATTTATTGATTGTTGCTCTTAGAGCCTGTGCTGTTGGTGTTCTGTTCAGAAAGTTGTCTTCTTTGCCAGTGAGTTCAAGGCTCTTCCCCACTTTTGAAATTTGGTGGGAACTAGAAAAGGTCATCCTGAGTGAGGTGACCCAGAAGCAGACAGACACACACAGTATATACTCACTTATAAGTGGATATTAGTCATATAATATAGGATAAACATACTAAAATCTATACACCTAAAGAAGCTAAGCAAGGAGGACCCTGGGTAAGATGATCAATCCTCATTCAGAAAGGCAAACAGGATGGACCTCGGAAGAGAGAGAAAACAGGCAACAGGACAGGAGCCCACCACAGAGGGCCTCTGAAAGACTCTACTCAGCAGTGTATCAAAGCAGATGCTGAGACTCATAGACAAACTTTGGGCAGAGTGTAGGGAAACTTATGAAAGAAGAGAGAGATAGAAAGACCTGGAGAGGCAGGTGCTCCACAAGGAGAGCAACAAAACCAAAAAAATCTGGGCACAGGGGTCTTTTCTGAGACTGATACTACAACCAAGGACCATGCCTAGAGATAAGCTAGACCCCTTGCTCATATGTAGCCCATGGCAGCTCAGCCTCCAAGTGGGTTCCCTAGTAAGGGTAGCAGGGACTTTCTCTGACATGAACTCGGTGGCTGGCTCTTTGATCACTTCCCCCTGGGAGGAGTGCAGCTTTACCAGGCCACAGAGGAAGACAATGCAGCCAGTCCTGATGAAACATAATAGGCTAGGGTCAGATGGAAGGGGAGAAGGATCTCCCCTATCAGTGGACTGGGGGTGCGGCATATGAGGAGAAGAGGGAGGAAGAGAAGAGTGGGATTGGGAGGGGAGGAGAGAGGGGGATACAGCCGGGATACAAAGTGAATAAATTGTAATAATAAAAAAATTTAAATGCCTTAATAAACACAGGCCAAAAAAAGGTAGTGAATTAACAAAAAAAATGAGTACCAGGCTTGTAGATAGGCCAGCCTAATCTGTATAATCCCTCACTGATACTCTTTTCTCAGATGAGTCTAGGTGATATGCAATCGACAATTAAAACTAACTAGCCATCTACAGAGTGAGTTCCAGGACAGCCAAGGCTACATAGGGAAATCTTATAGCAAGAAGAAGCAAACAAAAACCTAAGAACTAACTAGCACAATAAGTGAAATGTCAGAGTCAGGAATATCTCTGAATAATAAAAGCCATTACATGTGGCTGACCCACTTGTTCTTTTCAGGCAGGTAGAGCTGAAGAAATGAAGGAAGACAGACAAACCAACAGAAGGAAAAAAGAAAGGAGGGAGGTAGGGAAGGAGGGAGGGAGGGAGGGAGGGAGGAAGGAAGGAAGGAAGGAAGGAAGGAAGGAAGGAAGGAAGGAAGGAAGGAAAAGGTTTGATTGTTGTCTGCTGCTCCCACTTGAGAGGCCCTGGCTTCAGAGTTCAGTTATTGCAGAGTGTGTCACTCCTTCAGCTGTGAGGGTAGGTGGAGATGGCCCTGTGTGAGGAGCCATGGTGTCTTCCATGCAGAGAGGGTGGAGGAGCTGAGTCATGCTGCCACGGCAGTGATTTCATGAAATGGGAGGCTGCTAAACAGGGGAGCAGTGTGTGGGAAGAAAAGGAGGGCTGGCATTTCTGCCTCCCCTGGACTCCTACCGGAGCCACCTGGCCAGAGACTTCTTCTCCAGCAACTTGCACCAGGAAACTTCCTGTGGTGTAGATGAGTTGTGTCAACCTTTAGTCTGTGAACTGTAAGGATTTGGGCACCATTTTGGAACTGTGAGACATTTTCTTAACCTATCTGCTTTCCAAAAAGTTCCTAGAGAGCGTTAAGCCCCTTTCTTTGCTGATTTGAAGGGTTTTTGTCCACCACAGTGCACCAGAAAAGGTTCCCTGAAGAAGAGCTTATACACAGACAGGAATGACCCAGAGTTGGAACGCAGGTCATCGTGGAAACAGAAAGGGGCTGCAAGAGAAATTGCTGCACAGCCCACACAACGTGGGGCTATCCTGCTGCAGATCTAGCCGGCAGGATGACAAAGCAGAGCAGGGGCCAGTCAGGAAGTGAGGGAAGGAGGCTCGGTCTTTGGGTGCTCTACTAGTGTTTTGTAGTCTTAGTATTGCATTGAGGAATACATTCCACCTTGTAGGAGAGTCTATGGGAAAGAGGGAGAGAGAGAGAGAAGGAAAGAAGGAAAGGAAGGAAGGAAGGAAGGAAGGAAGGAAGGAAGGAAGGAAGGAAGGAAGGAAGGAAGGAAGGACCTCCACAGCAGTGATGCTGCCAGCTAGTGGACTGTTTGTTCCTCACTCACAATAGTATAAACGGTTTAAGAGTATTCTGTGATGCTGGAGGCATTATGCAACCCAGCTGCCCTCTGTGTCCGGAGACTACCTTGGGAAGGAAGCGGAAGGCAGTCTCTTGTGTCCTGGGGCCAGTTCTTTATCCTCTGGCCACAAGTTGCACATCACAAGTCCATACCTCAGTGGTGCCTGTCTTTCCTCTATTTATCCAGCTAAGAATCCTGTGTTTGTGAGAAGCAAATTAAGGACCTCTGAGCTGTGCTTTTAAGCAAGCATTCCTGTTGGATTTGATGCAGGACAATTCTGTTTGTCTGCTCCTTGAACTGTTTCAGCATCAGCCAGTGGGGGAGGGGCAAGGGTAAGAGACACCATGTTTGTAAAGGAGAGACCAAGAGTAGATCAGAAGTCACTGAAGTTGGATTTGGGAGTCTCATTGTCAGCAGCATCAGTCAGAATGAGTGACTTCCTGTAGCTGGATGGGAGTGCCATTAAGTAGTAAACAGGAAACACTGCACTCCAGTTGTTAGGAGTCAACATGTCCAGCCTTTCCATAGTACAACAGGAGTCTGTGGCTCCCAGGCCTTGACACGTCACAGTACCCCTGTTCTGTTTTGCTTAATTCGGCTGTAATTGTACTCGCTGTACATATCCTCAGTCCCTCTTTCTAGAGTTTGGATCTAGATTTTTATTCTTAAAACATGCTCTACCTTTGCAAGATACAGTTGGCTTATAGACAGATCTTGACAGTAGAGCCCAGGGAATTGGAAGCCTCCAACTGGGTACAGAATATAACCACCACGTCCAGTGTGGCTTCCCAGTGGTGCTGGGACTCAACAGCTGCCAATTAAGCATGTAGCATGAAGGTCCTAGAAGGCATAAACCACCCAGAATATACATCTTAAATTTCTAAGTTCCAAGTACGTTAGAACTGACACACAACATAAGGACCTAAAAACTAGGAACCAGGAAAAACTAAGGTACAGATTTGTGGAGAAAGACATAACCATGTATCAAACACTGACTGGATTTGAGGTTTTGGGTGGCTGACACGGTTGGTGGAGGTGATAATAAAATATGTTTTGTGGTCTTCCTCCTTAGAAGGCTTTGGTGTGGTAGACTTCTGGATGGAGGTGTGACAAAGGTACACTCAACGTGATAGAGTATATAGGCTGTCAGAAGGATCTGGGAAAGTTCCAGGAAGGATCGGACACTTGTCTGACCGCAAAGGAGGAAGTGGATTTGAGCTGATTGAGGTCATTGGGGTTGCAGAGGTATTGAGAGATGGGAAAGAGCCAGAGAGGATGGTGGGGGACCTAGAGGAGTTCGCTTAGCCTAGAAGAGGGAAAGAACAGAGAAAAGCAAGGGTTGGGATAGAGGACACCATTGGCCATGTGGGAGCCCTGAAGCATCCTCTTCATCCTTCAGAACTCTCTCCTGCAGAACCTACTTTGGCTTGTCTTTGCTCCACAATCAAGAGTTTCTGTGCCACCGGGCTCTGCCTCAAGGCTCTGCATCTCTCTGTCTGTCTCCCTATAAGCTATGACCTTTGGATAAGTCTCTATATGTCCTTTAAGCTAAGGGCTCTTGGGAATCCTGCTGCATTGCACGGCCTGTTGTTATCTTTGCTGGCCTAGAGAGGATGGGGGAGGCTGCTGTTCCGGTGGCTTTACGTGGGAAAAGGGAGATGAGGGGTGCTTGGAGACTCTTGAAAGTGTAGGGGAGCCTCACTGTTCCATCAGCTCATGAGGGTTTGGGGCAGATCCTGGGTATCAGGACAGGATTACCTCAATCTGCCCAGGGCCCTAGGTCTGTTTGTGTGTGTGTGGGGGGGGGGGGTGCGCGCGCGCGCGCGCGCGCGTGTGTGTGTGTGCGTGTGTGTGTGTGTGTGTGTGTGTGTGTGCGCACATGCATATGTGTGTGCGCGCGCACCTATCCCCTTTATCACATATATGACAGCACAACCACCCCTCTGTGCCTCTTTCCACCAGTGGACAGTATTGTTGTCTTCCCTTTGGCCTTCCTGACCCCTTCCCTGGTTGCTATGGGTGCTGTGGGGACTCGGACGTGTCCCTGTATGATCCATGTGATGTTCCCTTCACAAGAGCTCATAAACATCTGCCCCTGCCTACTCTGTCCAGGGGTATTTTAGTGACGCCTGGAACACGTTTGACTCCCTCATCGTAATCGGCAGCATTATAGACGTGGCCCTCAGCGAAGCCGACGTAAGTACGCACCTGTGCGGCCTGCGTCCTCTCTCTCCTGTCTGCACACTCCGCTCCCTGCCCTGATGTGGCATCACCTGGACAAGTCACAGATCCCAGTCACACATGGTTGGAAGCTAGACATTTCCTTACAGGCTGTGGGAAAGAACCTTCTAGCCTAGAGCCTTAGCCCAAGGCCTCTGCAGACACAAATCACCTTTGCAGGGCTGACTCTCTGGCACCATTGACCCCAGGCACTAGTAGGCAAGGTAAGATAGGGTGTCTCTGGTTGTTTCCATTTGCTCTGTCAAAGTCCATCCAAAGTGACGTATCTATGACATGTTTGTCTTGGGGCGATTTTTTAAATAGTCCAGTGGCATATTGTTAACACTGTCCTTTTCTTCTTTTTTCCTGTTGTGCTTCCTGTCCTCTGTGGCTTCTGAATGCTTGCCTAACAGCACTATTTCACTGATGCATGGAACACTTTTGATGCCTTAATTGTTGTTGGTAGCGTCGTTGATATTGCTATAACTGAAGTGAATGTAAGTAGCAAACTTTGTGTCCCTTAACGTGAATGTTCTCATTAAGCCTGATGTAGAAGAGACTAGAAGGGCCACCCAGGAATCTCCATGAACATAAGAATTACAAACACCAATTCATTTTGAAAGATGAAAGTCAGTGTGTGGTTTCCTTTCCTTGCCCTATCTCCGTCCCTCACCCTAAAAAAATGAAGACATAAGCGTAAAAGTGCCACTTTGGAACTAGAACGCTTCTTTCAAAAAGAGCATACACCATCTTTAAAGGTGCCGTCACTCTCTAGCTGGGTAACCTTAGCACCCTCTGGCTGCCTTGCATCTCAGCTTTCCCAGCTATAGGATGGAGTTAATCATGTGGCCTTGAACCCACGTGGTCCTGCGATGGCAGGAGACCGCTGTAGCCATGCCTGGTTTTGAGGTAGTTGCTACCACTCTCCTTCTATGAGTCTGCTCTGAATCCAGCTGCTGACACTGGCCCTTGATCCCCAAAGAGTATTGCTGGCGTGTGTCAGGACTCAGTACCCTCTTTGTCACATTAGTTTTCTAACAAGGGAACACCTACATAATAGGAGAAGCAAGCCCCACCACAAGCAAGCTGACAACTCAAACATCAGAATTTGAGAAGGGATGCCAGCTACCTCAAGTGAAGGTCCAAGGCAACTGGAAAAGGGCCCAGTTCGTTGGCCTGTACCAAGTTCCTCGGCAGGTTTTAGTGTGTGTCAGTGTATACCTCTCACAGTGGTGCGCCAGGCTGGGGAAGCCGTGTAGTATGGTGTTGGCTTCTGCTCTGTGTTGCTAGGCCAGTGCCGCCCCTGCCACTCCAGCCTCTGCTCTGCCTTGCTGACATATACAGGGCTGAGAACTGTCAGGCCCATCCTGGTGCCCAGACCACCTGTACTAAATGGGGACAGTGCTATTCCTTGATGCCCCTCTGATGATGCCAAGCTGACTTTAGTCGGTATGGAAGGTCGGACAGCCACTCATCTGGCAGTTCCAGACCTTCTTCAACCTTGACGTTTTGAACCAGGCTTGTTTTCCTCACTCATAGGTCCATCAGAGTGAGTATATTTGCTGGGAATCAAATGATGGAAATATTTGTGAAAATACTCATTAAACCAAAGGGTTATGAAGATACTATTATTCTGCACAAATATTTCCCCGTGTACTATGTAAAATGGACTGTAAGATATTACCGTGGCCACCAAAGCCTGATGTAAGCCCCATCACACCATGATCCATGTAATGCCAACACAGTAAAATGGCATTTCACTAGGCCTGCGTACACACCTTTCTCAACCCCCTTAAGCCCAGACTGTGAAATTCAACTTTACAAGACATATAGTGTAGTCAGCTAGAAAGTTGCCGTTCCTGACATGTAAACGGTGTGTGGGTGCATAATCTGGCATTACTGCAACAACAGCAGGACCCTGCCTTGGCTGCCGTGCGGCATGACAGCTGACTGCCTCAGTCATCCCAAGGCCTCTGAAGTATCTGTGCTGTGTGTCAAGGAGCTTCCCATGGGTTAGAAACAACCTGTGACAGATGCTAAAATACCCACGCTGTTGTCCTAACAGACTTTAGGTGCTGTGAACCAGAGGTCATAAACTCCTAGTTTCTGGGTACCAGAATGTAGCCAAGGCTTGTTGACCAGCTAAACCCAGCTTCCTCGTGCTGCTCACCTGCTGGCTAGCTTGTGTGACTCCATACGCTCAGAGGCAACACCTGCTTCATGCGCTGGGAGCTGGCCCCGCTTCTCAACTCTGGCCTGGCCTTGCCTGCAATGTCTCAGGGTGGTTGTGCTTCTCTGTGGATTGGGAAAGTCTATGCTTGAGTATCTACTTAGTGGTTTATGCCAGGTGTATGTGCAAAGCCTCTCATGATACCCAGTTCTCATTGAAGATTCACACTGGGGAATACTCCCAGGTCCCCAACCTGCTGTCAGTCAGTGACCTTTCCCTGACTAGTTGAATACTCTTAAGCTTGGCCCTGGCAGCTCTCGACCCTGGGTTACCTGCAGAGATCTCAGTGTTGGTCCAGTGCCCCTTGATGCAAAGGTTATGCTCCTTGCTAATTCGTTCTGTCTTCAACACCAGTTTAACTGGGCATCTACCACTTGTAGGCTTGGAGCTAGTCTCTGGGAATGACCAAAGATTAAAAAAAAAAAAAAAAAAAAAAAACCCGACAGAACATTCTAAATTTCTGATGTTATAGATACCTAAGAATAGGGATATCTGTTCCTTTGTCCTCTCTCCATACATACATGGTTCCCCAAGAGAGCGATGCATGTCACATCCTCAGTGGCCTTGTCTCCTGATGTCCAGAGTCAACTGAGCATGAATATCCTTGGTCTGTTGTTGGCTGGTCTGACAATCATCATGTTGTTTTGTGATGTTTAACCTGCTATGCTCTCTCCCTAGACTCTGTTGATCTTTTCTTTTCTGTTGCCTAATTGATTTTTTTCATGTTGGTTTTATTTTTAGAAAATTGTAGCGGCAAGTATATATAATCATATATACGGTGAAGTCGTTAAGCAAAGCGCCTCTAGAGACTGTACACTTTGCCTCTGCTTCCCACCTTTGGTGCTCCACTGAGTTTCACAGGACTTGCCAAGGATCAGCCATGCTCATCTAACCTGTTTCTTCTCCCATGTCCTCATCTGTGGCCGGGGCCTGAGCTCAGGCTTGCTTGGTCAGTCACATTGGTTCTGTGACTCACCAAGGCAGCTCTCCAGAATGAATGATCTGGCTGGGAAAATGAGAACTCTAGCTTGTTTATATTCTCTGTATTAAAAAAAAAAAAAAAAAAAAAAAAAGGATGGCCCTTTGCATTGTCCTGTTTGCATGCTCATTTGGCCCTTTCCATCTTGCTACCCCTTCCATGCTCCCCACCCTGTTTGTTCATGGTGTGATAGCTTTTCTGGACCTGTCTCCTTCACCTTTGTTTGTAACATCACCAAGCTGTTAGGTGTTGGATGACACCTGGTAGACTAATTTTGCTTTCCCTTTGATCCTGTTTGTTCCTTGAGTTCTGAAATGAAAGCAACAAGTATTCTGACCCAGGAATGGCTGCTGCTGACATTTCGTCTTTTTCAATCCCACTGTTGCCCGGGAGGGGGTGGTCTTGCTTAGAAACTGTGGCTGCTTTTTGTTTATCAAAGAACATGTAAAATATCCATAGGAGCTCACTCTCAGATCCTGGGACTGCCTTGTCAAGTCCCCGGCTTAAACTGGGCCTCCATCATTTCATTCAGTTTGCTGTCAGAATGAGTTTAGCTCTCAAGTTCATATGGTAGCCAGGGACCAGGCTGAGGAGCAAGACCTTGCAACAGCAGGAGCTACCAAAGCTTTCTGTCCCAAACCTTTAGATGATAGTGGAGAGTTCTTAAGAATTAAGGCATTCAGGGCCCAAGTCTTTCCCCTGCCTGGTGTCCCGTAGGGCTACCTGTGGGCCATCTCAGAAGCTGAGCACTGGGCCAGGTCACTTACATCCCTTGCCAATCCTCGACCTTCCCTTTTCAGTGCCCCTTTATCCCTTGGAAAGACGATAGAGGTGGCGTTTAATACCCTTGCTCAGCATGACAGCCCACGTGGGCATTTCCAGTGGGCCCGTCCTCTGTGACCGCTCTGCTGCTGCCGAGAGAGATCTGCTGAATACCTGGTCCAACATAACTGTGGACTAGGGACTGAAATTCTCCACTCTGAGAGCACATCAGAATAGCTTGGTGGCTTTCAAAATTCCTGACATGTAGAAAAGAACTGTTGGGTGGCCCATGGGCATTGGTTAGCTTTAGAGTGTATCTCAGGATCAGAGCAGCTGCCTTCTTTGCAGGTGGAACAAAGCCATCCTTGGGGCCTTCCAGTTTGAAAGATACTTTGTCAACCTGCATGGCCCTCCTCCCCTCTCCCCCACTGCCAGATACATCCTCCCCTATAGCAGTCTTTCCTGCCCTATGATGTGTGGTGTCCGGGGTGATGTCTCAGGCCACTCTGGATGTGCATGCAGCCTGAAGTGCTTTGTTCTTTCATTCCTGTGTTGTGTGGTTCACTGCTTTGTCTCCTGACAAGTGCTGTCTCCTCTCCCCCTCTCAAAAAAAAAAAAAAAAAAAAAAAAAAAGAAAGAGAATTTGACTAGGTGTTGTGGTCCACACCTGTAACCCCAGTATATGAGAGGTGGAGGCAGCTATATAGTGAGTTGGAGGCCAGCCTGGGCTACGTGAGACCTCGTCTCAAAAAAGGGGGGGGGGGTAAATTTAATGATTGTCATTTTTCAGATAGTTCAAAAGATACACATTTTAAAACTCAGTTTATCCAACTTTCCTCAGCCCAAAGGAAGAGGATCACAAATGGCCTGTCATGGAGCAGCAGGGAGGGACAAGCAGAAGAGGTGGCCATAAAGAGCCGGCTTCCTGGGGCTCCCACATATGTCCCAGGCATTATAGAACATAGCTGCAGAGGGCTGTGCTCTACCTTCTCCAGTCCTCTGAGCATAGACAAATGGAGGTGTACACACACACACAACACACACACTCAGCTATGTGCTGTCCAGCTGCCTCGCCAAGAGTGACACCTCCCTTTCCACGGTCCTGAGGAAGAGTGATGTGGGGGACGAGAGTCCTGGGAGACCAATTCCTGTAAATGTTAAAGCCTCACGTTAAAAAAACAAACAGCAACAACCGCACGCTCTAAGCTAAGTGTGGTGGCTCACACCTGTAGCCCAGGAGGTACAGATGGGGGTTGTCATAGTTTGAGGCCAACCTCCCAAGCTACATAATGAGACCATACTCCCTAATTTAAAAAAACGACCCATCACTTTAAGGTATGTCATTACTTCTGGCATGAGGTATAAAAGAACTTAAAGTTTATAATCCTGGGTTCTGACATGCCTATAGCAGAGCTCCTGTTCTGGGTATCCAAATAAACTAGAGCCTTTTTTAGTGGTCAGGACCTGCTCTTGGGTCCAGAGTCACTGATGAATTACAAGTATCCTCCTATGTATCCCAACCCAAATTTTTTTTTTCAACTGAGGTTCATAGAATGCTTTTGTTTGGTCTCAGGAAGCAAGCCTTTCTTTTTCCATGTCCCCAGGCAAGGAGGCGGCTAGCAGTATGCCCACCTATCTTCCCTGTATAGTTTTACTGTGTGCCACAGAAAGCCTTTGTTGGGAACCATCAGCTGAGGAGCCTGTCCTTTGTTCAGTCCCAGGAAGACCCACTGCCTCTGTGGAAATGACAGGAAGGAGCAGGCAGGAGACATAAGAGGCTGTCCTTCCCCTATTCTTGCTATTGTCATTTAAAGGTGCTTCCTGGTAGGGAAAACTTGCCTCTAGCATCTTTGTATTTCCTTAAGCAATTCTCTAAAGGTGCTCTACTGAGCACTGAGTAGAGTGAAGAAGGGCTCAGCCCCCCCTCCAAGGTGAGAAACAAGTGAGGACCATTGGGGACACACAGTCAGACCCAGGTGAGACAGCTACTGGGGCTCAGGCAAGCAGGTCCGATGATGTTCTTCTGGAGTCCTCAAGACTGGAGTGCTTGCTTGACTGGGGTCAGATTGAAAGTGGAGTCAAGCAGTGCAGGCTGCTGGAGGGAGGCCTGCCTCTATCCCTTGCATGGACCAGGCCTTCCAGGCTTTCAGCAAAGACACTGATCCCATGGAGCACACATCACACTTATGTACGGGGAACATAGGAAGAGACACTGTTTGCCCCGTGGCCAGAGGCCAGGAGGCGTGCTGTAGGAGGTCATCTCCTTTGGCTAAGCCAGAGAAGCAGAGGTTTCTCTGAACCTGTGTCTTTAGAGACCACTTAGGTATGTACCACAACCTTTGAGCAGGCATCAGTCTCCTAAGACATCACATCCCTGAGAGGAAACTAGACTAGAATAGAGTGTGTACACTCCTGTCAATGGCTGTTGTCCACTCCAGTCTAGTTCCAGAGTAAGGCATCGATATCTTCTCAGGGAGGGAGCCACTGTGTTGACCAAAGACACTAACAACACACTGGTAAAAGGGGGGACTAGCTCCTGAGCCATTGGTTCCTTCCCCCTTCATTAATACATTTCAATCTTTGATCTCTTAAAGCCAACTGAAAGTGAAAATGTCCCTCTCCCAACTGCTACACCTGGGGTAAGATCAGTGGCTGGTCCCAGGGGCTGGGCCTTCTCCTTGAGTTTATTTGACCATGTCAAGTTTTCCACTGGTGTTCTGTATTCTCCATGATTGTCCTTTCAGAACAGTGTCTGCAGTGGTTTGCATCCATCATCAGTGTCCAGTTCTCTTGAGCAGCCCAGCGTTCTCCTCTAACACAGTAGAACCCGTGGACATGCATGTGCTGTGTGGATGCAGTTTTTTTCCTGAGCCCTGTGTTGTTAGCATGTGTCTTCCTTTCATATCATGCTTTTTGAGGTGAAAGGCCCTAGAAACACATCTTCAGTTCTCACCTCTGTCACCTTTGCGTCTGTTGCTGTTTTTCTGAAAGTGTTGCATGTTCTACTTCCCACTGGGTTTGACCTCTCAATGATAATCCTTCAGAACTCTGAAGAGAGCAATAGAATCTCCATCACCTTTTTCCGTCTTTTCCGAGTGATGCGATTGGTGAAGCTTCTCAGCAGGGGGGAAGGCATCCGGACACTGCTGTGGACTTTCATTAAGTCCTTTCAGGTAAGAGCAACACAGGACCTCCCTTTTTGCCCTTGAGAGCTTATCTAAGGCAGGGATTGTCGTCTGTCCCAGAAGGCCCCAATTCTGAGTGTGACCAACTTGTCAGTAGAGATTATGGGATGCTAAATGAGAGACAGAGATATGTCCCTGAAAATCAGAGATCTGCAATGTTTTCCAAATGGACTTTTGATTGCCCAGAATGTCCAGCAATGTCAGTGAGTAAAGACTGAGAGAGGGAATGTCGCTGCACACACCCTGAATCCTGGCAGCCTGTGTTAATTACTGTTCTATTGCTGTGACCTAAGCAACATATAAAATAAAGCATTTAATTGGGGCTTATAGTTTCAAAGGGTGAGTCCACGATCAGCATGGCTGGGAGCATGGCAGTGGGCAGGCATGGGTGCTGGAGAAGTTACTTTGAGCTCACATCTTACCTGCAAGTTATAGGCTGAGAGAGGGACAGACACATAAACACAGAGACTGGGCCTGGCCTAGGCTTTTGGAACCTCAAAGCCCAACCCCGGGGACACACCTTCTCCAATAAGGTCACACCTCCTAACCCTTCTCAAACAGTTCCACTAACTGGGAAGCCAAGCATTGAAACATATTAGTCTATGTGGGGCATTTGCATTCAAACCACCACAAAAAGCCTCTCTCTTAGGTGGATTCTGTACTTCCACTAGGTTACTGGGTGCTTGTGTTATGCCCAGTTCGTGAGATACCCAAAGACCACCAGGAATCAATTCTGCTGCAAATACATGAGGTTTATTTAATACAAGCTCAAGCCCGAGCTTGGTGAAGAGGAGGAGTGTGGTGGGGCCATCTAGGGGAACAAGGTTTTTAAAGGGAAAAAGCGCAAGCAGGGAGTTACATGCCTTGGTTTTACATGATTGAGTAAGGGAAATTGACTTTTGAAATGATTGGTTTACTTTAGGTGCCAAGTCTATAAACAGTTCTGGCCTGGCCATCTGGGCCAGTTTCTTAGCAACTGTATCTCTAGTAGGCAGGAAAAGAATGCAGTAAAGCTAGTCCCACCCCTGTAGGTGGCTGGACATGTCTCAGCCTGGCTGGCCTTTGTTCAGGCTTGTGCTTTAAACTTTAAACCAATACCCCCCAAAAATTAATTTTTAGTTCTTTGGTCTCTCACTTGGTAAAATTAGAGTTTGTTCATCTACGTATCCACCTGGCCTTATTTGATACCCATGATTCCTTAGATTGGTTCTAGTCCATTCTGAGCAGAACCAGCTTCTCCTGTACCTTCTGGTGTCCTGCTGTAGACATTACCCTCATCTAGACTGAATTGGCTGAGTGGAGAATAAATACAGATTTGTGATAAAAGAAGCAGCTGTATAGGGAATTCATGAACATGCACAAACATTGCAGAGTACACCTTCACTTCCTCATCAGCTGTGTTTCATTTGTGAGTCAAATGCTCATGTGAACAAATGAAGTTTTATAAAGAAAAAATTTAAGTTTGCCCCTCACCACCATTGGGATAACCAGTGGAAAATTCCATTAATTTTTTTTCATGGTGAATAGGGAAAAGGAAAAAAGATATGGCATTTAGGGAAAGAAGAAGACAAAAGCTCACAGAAAGGAAATCACAGCCCTGCTGAGAAGGATGAAGACTGAGAAAGAGGGGTGTGATTCAGATATAGACAGGGAATGTACCCAAGGCCAGAGAACTGGGTGTAGCCAAGCCCTGTAGTTTTCCGTGGTCACTTGTGTCAAGTTCCAGAGGTGAGCTACTGGCATAACAGAGTGCATTCATGCAAAACATGAATGTTTTTTGTTTCTTGACAAAATTATTAAATTTAAAAAACAAACAAACAAATAAACAAATGAGTAGGTAAAGAAGCCATGTGAGTGATTTGCCCTGAGACAGTCTGCCCTCAATTCTCAAACATTTGGATGTCTAGGAAGAAAGTGCAGAGTCCCGTGGGACTCTAATAGACAGTGTATCTGTTGACATGGCGCTGCCACACTGGGCCAGACTGCAAGTCACTGAGCCCCAAACCTGTGAGTGCCCTGTCAGCATCCTTATGTGCTTTCTGAAATCGGTGAGAAAGGGCTCTTCTAGTCACCCGAGCCTGGGATTAAGCCCAACAGCCTAGGCAGCCCTGTGCTACCATACACACAGATGCATTTGTCACGTGTGGTGATGGAGAAGAGCCACCAGTGAAAGGACTCAGGTCTGGCCAGAACAAGTACTTGTTTGGGTGCTTTTAAGGTGATCCTGGTCTTGTTACCACTCTGCTAGCTTCGTTTCTTCCTGCGCCAAGCCCTTGACTTTGTAGCTGTTCTCCAATGAGCACATGGTTCAGCGAAAAGCTTCTGATACAACCTCAGACACACCACGGCGCACCAGAGTCACATTAAGAAAAGAAAGCTCAGCAGTTCCCCTTGGATTAATTTGATCAAGAGTGACTCCAAGTTTGAAGTCTCCACATCACTCCCTGTCTTCAGTCTTTCTGTAGTCTGTACTTGCTGGCTTGTCTGTAGTCTGTCAGTTGTATAGTCATTTGTCCTCATGTTTTGTCTTTCCTCAGTCTGACTGATGTCTTACTGTCCCTAAAGAAAGGCTTTGCTCTGTACTTACTGAGCAGCACAGAAAGTATCACAAACAGAAGAAATGATGGATATTTTTCAGAAATCTTCAGCAGAGTTTTATAAGAGATTGTCATTTATTACAGACCCCAAAGCACTCAATGCTGCAAACAAACCATCATCAAGTTTATCTAGAGGCTAATTTCAACATACATGACAGATACTTGTACAATATTGTTTTCAATCTATTCTCGGTTTTCAGCATTTATTACCCTAACACACACATGAATTGCTTTTTAGGTCAGGGGTATAAAAGAGTGCATAACTTACTCTAGTTATAGGATTATATAGGAAAACCAAGCTAAAGTTGCTGTTACGTTGTTATCTTAAGGAAAAGCTAAACAAACAGGCTGAGTACACAGCAGAATTAAAAGCCAAGTGACCTCAAGGTGTGTTAGCTGTGAGGTCCAGCGAAACTTGCAGTCTTTTTAAATGTAAGAGATATTTTCGTGAAATGTGTTGCCAATGGTGCGTTTTAAAGTGTTTTGCATTCCGAAATGGTTTTTTTAGCCTCTGGTTCAGTAACTCTACTCCCAAGGTCTCGTCTGAAGGAAAGCCAGAATCAAGGTGCATGAAGAAGTTTCTTGGCTGCTCTACAGCTACTACCCAACGCCTACCCCAGATACAGAGAAAGTGGAAATATTCGGGGCATCTGGTCTTTACAACACTTTGGTCAATTGCATTTCCCTGAAGGTTGCAGAGTACATTAAAACCCACTGGCATCTACAAGTCTGTATGAAAAACCTTTAGGGTTAGCACAGGGTAACAGTGAGCTTGGGAAGCACGCCCTGCCTGCCTACACTTTGTAACTCTAGGTGTGCAGGTGCATGGATCCCCAGGACTGGAGTACTTGTGCAGGGCCAGGCCTCATGTAGGCTGAGCAGGCACAAGGACTAGTGTCCAGCACCCACCAACCCCAATACTTTGTCTCTCACAGGCACTCCCGTATGTCGCCCTCCTCATCGCCATGCTCTTCTTCATCTATGCAGTCATTGGTATGCAGGTAAGTGGCAGCTGATTTTCCTTCCCAGTCGCCCCACCCCTGCCCAGATCTATACAGCAGACCAAGTAAAGTGGAAAAGCAAGGTCATGAGGTCATGATGTCTTCAGCCAAATGCCTTGGCTGCTGAAGAGATAAGGAGAACATTATGACCCCTTTGGTGGGATTGAGCTCCAGGACAGCTAGTGCTAGAGGAAACCAGACCTAGAAGGATGGAGAGTTCAAGATGTAGGAGGAATAAGCTGTGCTAGCTCCCTTCCCCACCAACACACACTCCTATCTTTAGGATAATGAACTAGATGAGAAGACCTGTAGTTGATCTGAGCAGGAGAATGTCATAGGCGTCCCAGTAGGAAAGGATATGCCCCTGTCGTCCATGTTGGAGACCACGTGCACTCTACTGATGATACTCAGAAGGTACTGAGAAGTCCACAGCTGTTGATACTCTGCAGAATCCTGCTTTATTGTGTCGGGATTCTCATGTATCTCCAGGTGGCACGGTTAGGGCTGGATCTGGGCACCATACTTTTCCAGAAAGGCGTAGACTCAGGCTCTTAGGCTGAGAGACTGGAGCATATGCTCCTGGGTTGGAAAAGGTCTAGGGATCCATTGACCTTAGCTGAGTCCTAGTACCCTGGATCAGCTGGAGGGCAATGAACAGCTCTGAGTTTGGCAATGAATAGCCAGAGGGAAATCCTCTACCTTTGGTAGAATGTTGTCATTCTGACTAGAGAGAGGGCAAGTGAGAGAGGTGAGTTAACTCCAGCACAGAGAGACATTGTACTTATTTACTGTCCTGATGACACAGAAGTACATTTAGGAATTTTACTGGGAGTTATAGGATAAGAATTACATGTCCTCATAAATAAAGAGGTAGCTCAGGGCATGTGCTGTGCCTAGAGGATCTGTGAAGAGTGCAGAAAGTGCCAGTTGTTAATTAAGCCTGAGTTAGTTCTAAATTCACATAAGTCTTTTTATATGACTGTGTTAGTCAGCATTTCATTACTCTACTGAAATATTGGAGATAATTAACTCATAAAGAGAAAATGTCTCCTAAGGCCTGCAGTGGAGGTGGTCTAATCCACGATTGACTAGCCCATTGTTTTCCCCTATGACAAAGCAGGACACCGGGGAAGAAATGCATCATGGGACAGATGCACTCAGAGAGACAGGGTGTCAGCTTCCCACATTCCCCTGGGAAGACACTACCCCAGTGGCCTCAGGGCCTACTAGGCCCCACCTCTCGAAGTGCTACCCTCAAGGATCAAGCCTCTGACCACATGAACCTTGAGAGAACTTCAAATTCTAAACTGTAACAATGATGAAAATCTGATTTTTTTTCTCCCTCTGACAACTTCTTGTCTAGATGTTTGGGAAAGTTGCCATGAGAGACAACAACCAGATCAATAGGAACAACAACTTTCAGACGTTTCCCCAGGCTGTGCTGCTGCTCTTCAGGTGACTAGGTCCTGGGGGGTCGGTCGACACCCTAGGGTTCTGACCAGCTGGCATCATATTTGCCCTTGCTGGTTATGTCTCCACAGATTTGCTTTGTTGTTCTATATTTGCTAGTTCCTTACTTTGTTTGTTTTGAAACAGGGTCTCAGTATGTGGCCCAGGCTGACCTGGAAATTACTCTGTACTCAGGCTGGCCTCAAACTCACGGCAACCCTCTTGCCTCAGCCCTCAAAATGCTGGTATTATGAGTTCTACTATGATAAGGTGTTTTATACCTTTTAAAAACATTATTATTTTTATGTCATGTATAAATATTTGTATGTATGAATATGATACTCGTGTGGGTTGGACATGGCACTGTGCACGTGAAGGTCAGAAGATAAATTTGTGAGGTCAGTCTTCTTTCATTTTTACGTAGGGTCTGGGGATTGAACTCAGGTCGTCAGGCTTGCACAGCACACACCTTTTTCCAACTGACCCATCTCACTGGCCCCAATTTTGTATTCTTAAGCAGAACTAGCATTTCTGTTGCAGAGAATCTGGCTACACTGTTGAAACTGCCAGTCGTTCAGATTGTAGCTGACACTTAGGTCAGCAGAAACAAACAAACAAAACATTGTAGGATTGATGCCTATGCATGAAGAGCACACAAGCATAGCCAGGGGGACAGAAAGGGCAGAAAAATAGGGGGCATTTGTGATTCCCAAAATTAACCTGTCAGCTCCACATGCCCAGGAACCAGGTGACTTCCTGGAATGCTGGGAACTGTAGTTCTTGGGAAATAACAAAGCCTCATCTAAAAATGCAGTGGCCTATAAGTTTGATCTTATAAGCCCCTGTGACACGTGCCTCAACGCCATTCCAGCTGGGAAACTCTGGGGAACGGTCCTGACCAAAGTCCAGATCTTGGTCAGTATTTAATATTTAATAAACGCTTGCTTTAAATTTGGCCCAAAATGGTGGAGTTGGTTTTTCTGGCAAATTGCAAGATTAACATACTCTGAAAAGCCAATTCAGAGCATTACAACTTCACATTTTATGGGATTGTTTTTAATCCCAGCTAATTAACTTTGTAAACAATCTTTCTTATAGTGAGAGAGAACTTTCTAGAAACAAGGAAGCAATATCTAATGACTCCAGTAACTGTAACAACTTATTCATAATTTAGGTGATTTCTAATTTTTCCTTTCAACAAAATCAATCAGGACTGATCATTAAATAATTCTAATAGAAATATTTGAAGAAGAGACAGAGAAAAATGAATATACATTTCTACAAAAAAATTGCCTCGGACATTTTATAAATCCTATTACACCGGGGCCTCTAGGGACTAAATTGTGTCTGATAATCCAAACGGCATTGCTTCAGCACTGACATCTTGCACAAATTGATAATTTTCTTTCCAAATGCTTAATCCATCATTTCCTTGCCCCTTCCCCAATTAAAGCCCTTCCTCTTAATTCAAACAGATGTGCGACAGGGGAAGCCTGGCAGGAAATCATGCTTGCCTGCCTCCCGGGGAAGCTGTGTGACCCGGACTCAGATTACAACCCAGGAGAGGAATACTCTTGCGGGAGCAACTTTGCCATTGTATATTTCATCAGCTTTTACATGCTCTGCGCATTCCTGGTAAGCAGTCGAAAGCCCCGTTTCCATTTACAGCACTGCTGTGGCATTTGGGGTCAGACCAGTAGCACTGCCCCGTCACAGTGCTTTGATGTGGTCGGTCTACTCTGGGCCCAACCAGGCAGGTGGCAGCTTTGCTTAATCCTGCACGTGTCCCTGCCGTCTGGGCTGGTCGGGTCCCCACTGATGGGCTGGTGGTAATTTTCACCCAACCTTGTTACTGAGGGCTGCTGTTTCCTTTCTAAAATTTCAAAGTCACTACACAGGGCTTTAAGTGCCTTTGAAGTGTGAGCTGTCTCTAGTTGCAGTTAAATTATACAATTACAGTGTGCTTCAGGGTGCCAGCTTACACACCCACCCGCCCCCTCCTGAGTATGTGCCAAGCCATCTGGTCAGACTCCTGCCCTTTTAGTCACCATTTTCCCCTGAGAGAGTACTATGGCCTGCCTCTGCAACTTGGATATGTGGGTTCCAATATTCCATGGCCCTGTAGTTAGGAGGCGGTGAAACAGTCTAAGTAATCCCTCCTCCCACCACTGAAACACCCTCATGATTGACTTTTCCAGATCATCAACCTCTTTGTGGCCGTTATCATGGACAATTTTGACTATCTGACACGGGACTGGTCTATTCTGGGGCCTCACCACTTGGATGAATTCAAGAGGATATGGTCAGAATACGACCCTGAAGCAAAGTAGGTTGACAAGCTCCCTTCTGGCTTGTGGGAGTTCTTTGGGGGATGTCAGTGGTGAGTTCTACAGGGCGGAGGTGGTAGGCTAAAAGCTCGTGCAAGGTCGTGCTGGCTAGGACCTCAGGTTGTGCTTCGCTTCCAGGGGAAGGATAAAGCACCTTGACGTGGTCACTCTGCTCCGACGAATCCAGCCTCCCCTGGGGTTTGGAAAGTTATGTCCACACCGAGTAGCATGTAAGGTGAGTGTCCCTCCTCCAAGTCTGACAACCTCTTCACTGCCTTGTTCATTATATGCACACACTAGCTGATGGGCAGCCAGGCCTTCCTTATGGTGTTGGACATGTGGAGGTAATAATGCTTTCTGCCTTGGAGGTACCCTCAGATTTGCAACACTTAGAATCCTGTCAGGGATAATAATGTGAAGGGAATGCTAACAGCCTGTGACTGGGTCACAGGTCAGAGAAAAAAACAGAGGGAGACATAGGAGACGGTCAGAGGCAGGCAGGACTCTTTGGAAGGGAGCACAGAGTCCAGACAGAAACAGCACAAGGAGGATCCTCACACCAGTTAACCAGCAAGCTATTGGGCAACCATGTGACTGGAACACAAGAGGGAGTAGCAGAGAGCTCCATGCCTTAGCTGAATGTGGTTGAATATTCCATGCGTCACCGCCCTGCAAAGAATGATGAAACCGGGGAAGAAACGTGAAATTCAGGTTACCATCTCAGAGTTGTTTGTGTTGGCATGAAGAAGCAGACTGGAGCAGTCAGGATGAGGGCAGTGGGTATGGGGAGAGAGGAGGGGACAGCATGGAGACTACTAGCTGAGGAGGTACAATGGGGAGTACCTTGCAGCTAGGTGAGGAGAGAGTAATGAGAAAAAAAAAATAACTAAATACCTCAGCTCTTGGCTTGGCTGTGGTAGACATTAGACTCTAGCTTGGCATTGGTAGACACTGGGCCCTAGCCCCCCAGTTGTAGAAGTGGCAGCATGTTGCTTGTGGCTTTCCTGCTGTAGAATTCTATAGAGCCCTTCCCTGGGGCATGAAGCTGAGGTGTCTCTGTGACAAGCTCAAGCCTCCTACCTGTCTCTGTCATCCCCACACTGGTCGTATGGAGCCTCAGCTCACATTGGTCTTTCTCCCACAGAGCCCACAGAAACTGTCTCAATGATACAGTAGCAACAGAGATGCAAGGTTGAACTTCTCCAAAGAGTGGCACAGAGCCAAGCTGACAGAGTTCACCTTTGTCTGCATTCCTGGTTCCTCTGCTTAAAGGACCCACGTATCCATAATGCACAAAGTCATCCATTTTGCTAGCATAGGCATTTGTCAGGAAAAGTGAATGAATGTCCCAGTCACCCTGGCCGCACTGATTCTGGAGACAGGAAAGCTTGAAGTAGGAGTTGAAATTTAGGGAGGTTGCACAGTCAGCTGCATTCTAGTCCTTCAGTAGGGTGGGAAAAACATCCAAGCCTTCCTTTTGTAATAAACTTCTAGCCAAAAATTTTTAAAATTATGTTATTTTATTTTGGGTTTTGTTTTGTTTTGTTTTTGAGATAGGGTCATACTGTGTAGCACTGGCTAACCTGGAAGTTATCTAGACCAGGCTGGTCTCCAAATCAGAGATCAGCCTGCCGATAGGACTAAAGGTGTTTACCACCATGCCCAGCTAGAACTTTAAGATATTAACATTTAGTTAATCCTTACCATGTGCTAGCCATAAAACCTCTGTGTCTGTGATCTCCTTGCAAGGCCCATCAGCCTGGCATGCTGTCTGCATTTACAATGAGGTGACTGTTGCCCAGAGAGGGTGTCCCTAACCCCAGGTTCTCCCGCAACCTTCCTTGACACTGGTGTGAGGGGTACCTGGAGAGAGGTGAGAAGTGGGAAATACTGATCTATTCTGAAACACCAAGCCTTCGGAGAAGCCATGGAGACCTACCAGGAATAGCACATGGTGTTCTGTTTCTAGAAACTTATTAAAAGAGCTCTCTCTGGATTGTGGTCAGTAGTGAGCTCTATTGGAATGGCCCTGTGGTTGGGCCATGTACCTGCTGTATAATTTAGTTATCATAAAATCCTTAAAGATTTACCTGGAAGGCAGACCTGGCCCCAAGACACAGAGAGCTAACTAATGAGACAAGAGGAATACATGGACAATGAAATTTAATTATTAATTTAATTAATGTAACGTATTTAGTTAACAATTCACTTAATTAATTTTATTTCTTTGCTAATTTACTTATTAAGTGTTAACATTAAATCACATCCAATGGTCAGCGTTTATATTTCATATTATCCCAGGTTCCTCACAGATGTTAGGTTGTATTGCTCAGTGTTCTCCAGAGAAACAGAACTGATGGGGTCACTGTGGACATATATGTATAGTATATGTATATGTATGTATGTGTGACCATGCATAGATGTGCAGACATATATGCATACACAAGAAATGGTTTATTATGTGATAGAGCCCATGTGATTTTGAAGTTCCACGGTCTGTCACCTTCTAGTGAGAGACTCGGGACATCTCAGTTCAGTCTGAGGACTGAGGCCCGAAAACCAGGGGGACCAATGAGATACATCTCAGCCAGAAGTAGACTGATGTACCACTTCAAGCAGGCAGGGAAAGAGGAAACCCAGTCTCCACTTTTTTTGTGGGCCGTGGTTGAATGATGACTGCCCACTTTTGTAGGCTTCTGCTGTACTTAGCCTGTCAATTCAAACGCTAATCTCTCCCAGAACACCCTCACAGGCCTACCAAGAAATGACACTGAACCCAGTATCTGGACAGCCCATAAACTAATTATGTTGATACCTATAATTAACTCTAGTAGAAACACTCCCAAATGGCTGTTGACTTGAAGTGAGGGTTTCCTGGAGCATGAATAAGGGATACACAAAGAATGAACATGAAAAGGCGCCATGCTGCCACAGAATGTTTGCGTTCTCCTGAGGAGCTCCTTTTCATTTACAGAGGTTAGTTGCCATGAACATGCCTCTCAACAGCGATGGGACCGTCATGTTCAATGCAACGCTGTTTGCTTTGGTCCGGACGGCACTCAAGATCAAGACTGAAGGTGAGCACTCCCTGGCGGCAGGAAGCAGGACAGGCAGCAGGAGAGGGAGGGGTCACCTCCCCCCACTGCACACTTTTGGTTCTCCCTCCTGGGCTTTCTCTTAATTAGTGGGGTGTCCTGGGAAAGTGTAGTGAATACAAGGAGAATATCTCTGTCTGGCCAGCCGACCGCCCCTTCCCTTCTGTTTGTTCTGCTTGTTCTGTCCCATAGCGTGTGGAGTTGACTCGTCACACTACTTTCTATACCACAGGAGAAATAGGCGAGGCTTTGGGACATAGGCAGAAGCTGCAAATGAGTCATTCTAGCTCTTCTTCGCCAACACTATCAGCGAGGCAACTCCCTTTTTCAGGCAGTAACTTCTCTGTCCATAAAAAGGAACCACACATGAAGATGCCAGGGAATAGTCTAAGCAGGCTGGGTGGAAGGCGCAGAGCCCACTGCGTGTGCGTACACACACACACACACACACACACACACACACACACACACACACCGTGGTTAGCATGTGGAGTGTGATAGCAGGTCCATATCTCAGCTGCCCCCTTTATCATGCCACACTCAGCCCTACTCAAACCTGGCTAAGCAGTGGGACGAGCCTTGGGGATTGTCTCAGAGGCTGCACTATTGGTGGCATGGGGAGCAGAGGACGGCCCGGGCTTAAGGAGCGAGCCTGAGGTGCAGAAGCAGAGGCAAGAGGGAGTTGAGAGAGGACAGCAAAGACAAGCGCGTAGTCAGAAGACAGGCATTCTTTACAACGCTGGCGCTCTACCCAGCAAAGATAGTGTCTTCCAGCCTAACGTGCTTTTTATGCCACAAATGAACATCACTGAGAGTTCCAGAAGGAAGGATGGCCCTACATGTCAGTGTATTGGTAGAAAAGACAACCACCGTATAGGAAGAAGTCCAGGTTATGGGGTGAGGATGAGTACCTAAAGTGGGGCCTGAAATGAGTCTTATTTTGGTGAAGTTTATCCTGATGGAACCAAGGCAGTATTGGAGTATAGTGAAGGAGGAGGGGAAAAGGAGAACAAGAGAAAGAAGAGAAAGGAGATGGAGAGAAGAGGGGGAGGAAGAAGGGAAGACGTGAAGGAGGAGATAGAAGAGGGGGAGGAAGAGGCAGAGGCAGCAGCGATTGCCTTCTGGTCTGGAAGCTGAGGTAGGAGCTTAGGTTCTATCTGGGGTAGGTTGCTGTAGCAGCATGGGTAGTTCTTGAGTTCCCAGGTTGGAAATGATTGTTCCCCAATGGTGGGTCTCCAACTGTGTGGCTTGGTAAATGCTTCTGAATATAGGAAGGGTATTTGGCACTCACTGTGAAGGGCCCAAGGAGGAAGCAATACAAGGACCCAGCAACATAGTAAGGGGCAGGAGAGAGCTCTGGGCCACAGACACAAGGCTTGTCTATTCAGTGTCCACAAACCCGTCCTTTTGCCTTTTGGTTTCAGGGAACCTGGAGCAAGCTAATGAAGAACTCCGAGCTGTGATAAAGAAGATCTGGAAGAAGACAAGCATGAAGCTGCTTGACCAAGTTGTGCCTCCAGCTGGTGGTCAGTGTAATCTCTTTGCCGAGTAGTTCTTGATCGAGGAATTAGTTTCAGTGGTAGCTCCTCCAAACAGCCCAGAAAAGCAGTGTGGGATGCCTTCCCAGACCATTAGAGTGTGAGGCCCACAGGTAAAGGAGCCCTTTGACTTCACATGGCAATATTTGGGGTGATAGGAAGACAGTAGAGCCAAAGAGAGGGTTCAGTGGGTTCTAGACACTATGTGGCTAGAGCAGGGTTTTGGCTGTCAGTAGAAAAATTATCAATGGACAAGAACATGACAGTTCTCACAAAATGAAAAACTTGTACCTTTGACCCAAAAGAAATACATAAAACTAGTTTCCAGTTTTAAATGTCTTGAGAAAAACAGGTAGTTTTCAGGAAAAACAAATGTTTGTAAAATAAGTGTAAGAAGTCTGAATTTCCCACTGTAGTTACCAAGAATGTCCTTTAATGAGGCTTAGAGGTAGAACTAACAAGCATGCTTATTTATCTCCTTTTGTTATTTATCACAAATTAACTGATTAACATTTAAAATTTACATATATATAATATCTACATATATTATATATATATATATATATATGCTGTTTCTCTATTTTTGTTTAAATACATGTGGACGTAGAAGTGAGATGATTATTTTCCAACTGTTTTATTTCAAGCTTTAAAAGTGCAGAATCTGCTAACCCAGTGTCCCCGCCTCCCAGCAGTCTACCTAACCCTGACCTGGACACATGCTAAAATCTGGTGTGTTTTATAACCAATAGAACTTTAATAGTGTGGCATGATTCAGATCCGGAAGCTGAATCCAGCACCCAGAAAATGAGAGCCTCTGGCTTCTGAGGGACAGAGGGAGCCATGAATTAGCCAATTCTGCTTCTTAGGATTGGTTTTCATTAGTGATTCAGATCACCTCTAGCTGGCCTAGCCACTGGCTCTACTCTGGGAAAATGGTTCAAAATAAATGACCAACACTGGGGAAATTCCTACCTCAAGACACCCCCTACCAGCTCCCAGACCTGATTGTGCACTTTTAAAACTCCTCTTGGTTTCCGCTCTTTTCCTTTCAGCTGCACACCAAGTGGTCGCATGGCTTAGATGAACCGCTTTTTAAGATGTTGTAACACTGTGCTTGAGCTTCCTCTGCAGCCTCCATTCCTTTCAACTCTCAGAATATTCTGAAGCAATTCTGTTTTAGGGTGGTGGCATGGAATCAGAGTTATCTCTTGCCAACTGGATTCCCCTACATTGTTTGTCAAAATACAGATGCATGCTTCAGAATGGCAGGCTGTGCCTGTCTGTGTAAACCTTCCACACACTAGCCCAAGACACCCACCTCCTTCTTGTTCCAACTCTATCTCTTGGAAACACTACCTTCACAGTAGCCCATCTGATGCCCCCAGGAATAGCCCTCCTCATACAGGTGTGCTTGAAAAGTGTCACCTGCATCACTATGACACTCATTTATTTTTATCTTACTAGGAAAAAAAGTTTGGGATTTGGCTTATGATCTGAATGCTCATCCTCTAAAAAAACCTGACCAACATTTATCTCTACTCAACTTCTCATGAAGGATGAAGCATCCTTCCATTCTGGGGCCTCGTGGTCATCTGTGTGTCTTTAAATGACTTGGGGTTTAGGATGATAAGTGGCAGTCTGTTCCTCAATATGATTCATGAGAATAAAGAGCTAGAATCTTAGAGGGAAATAGAATGCTCCAGAAGTTTCTGTGGTGTTTGTCCCTGGGCCCAGTATAGCATATAAACACATCTCATATAAACACATTTGCCATCAAAGGAGAACAGACAGCAGTGACCTTCAGGCCTTGTTGGATAGCTCTGGGTCAGGTTTTAGTGTCTGTATTCATCATTTGTCTCTTTGGTTTCTTCTTCTCTCTTCTCTCTTCTCTTCTCTTCTCTTCTCTTCTCTTCTCTTCTCTTCTCTTC
>NW_026591918.1:7627057-7672888 GCF_907164565.1 Psammomys obesus | reverse complement strand
TCTCTTCTCTTCTCTTCTCTTCTCTTCTCTTCTCTTCTCTTCTCTTCTCTTCTTCCTCCTCCTCTTCCTTTTCCTCTTCTTCTCTTATCTCCCAGCAGGCCAGTGGTTTCCAACTTTTCCCCCATCATGGCATACTTCAGAAATGACACTGTGATATATACCTTGGAGCAAACAGATGGGTGATTCACAGTATTCACTGTAGTCTCCCACAGTACAGTGTGGCTAGAGAGCAGCAGAATGAGCAGTCGGCCTGTGCCCTTGAAATGTCAGATTTCATAACTGGTGAAGGCAGCAGAACAGGATGCTTGTCTCAGCAGCTTTGCTACTGGGATCTGAGCTGAGCTGTCACTGCTCATCATGAGCCTGATGGAAAGATGATGTCAGGAACTAGCTATGGAGAACATGCTGGGAGCATCTTTTTCTCTGCTCTTTGTCTGTAGTTTGACCATTCTTCGTCATGGGGCTGCAGTGTCTCAGTGTGGAATCTTGCCAGGGTTTTCAGTGCTCTCTTGCCATCTCTGCCAGTTCATGGACTTCCCCTTTCTCTTTAGAAGCTCCTCAACCCCAGAATCCTCCTGCCTTTGGGTCCTCATCCTTGAGCCATCTCTCTGGTTCCTTGTTATTCCCTTTGTGTTCTACTGTTCCCGGATGGTCTCACCATGTTCATTGCTTTTCTCTCTTTTCCTTTCCTGCCCTGATTAAGCTTTAGCTTTTCTTGTTCTTTATAGGCCTTGTTTGGGCCATGTCTCTTGGTACTGCTGTTTTATCTCAATGGAGATTATCGTGTCACCTTTGAGTGCTGTCCTGCTGCTCTAGAGTGGAAGAGAAAGGGCGATCAGTACTTTTTTTTACTAGAAACATCCTAGTATAAAGTAAGATGGGCCTCTATGAGAGTCAGGGAGTCTCCCAGGGCTCATAGGACCCTGAAGAACAAAAACCATCTGTGTTGTTAAAGGTGGCATAGATTCTGGGCTCCTTGGATACACTGGCTCAGCAGCCACTGGCCTACTAGGAAAGAGCTAGGAAGGACAGGGCTAGGCTTATATCACTGGAAAGGCAGATCAAAGAAAGGAAGGTGCTGGGTGTGGGCAGAGCCAGACTCTCTGTAAACAGGTAGGGTTGGTGCAGGAGAGGGCTCTGGGCTTAGGTCTTGGCCAATTGACCTGGGCCTGTCGTGTAACCTCTACCTCTCTTAGATATAGTGGGTCGCAATGACCCTAAGCCTCCTATGGTCTAGCATCCATTTCAGTGAGTGATACTGTTGGCTTGGTTTGAAGGAGTAGTGACTAATGGGCACTTGACAGTAGGACAGCCCATAGCAGGGTTCTAGCGCTTTATTCACCTTCTCTTAAACATCTTAAGCTCTTCTGAGATGGGACTCCGTTTTGTAGGGGAGAATACAAACTCACTCAAGTTGATCGTCTTACCTCAAGTCCACGGGACTCTTGCAAGGACAGTTTGACCAGAAGCTTGAGTACCAACAGCTGTTCCTTGGCTTCTGCAGGGCTTTCCAGGTAGCCTGCAACCCCCAACACAGACCCACACAAGCTAGGCTGCTAATGTAGCCTTGCCACCTTCTACCCGGCACCTCAGCACACTACAGATCTGGTAGCATCAACTGTGAGGATGGGGGACACAGGATATACCGGCATGTCCGTGGTGGTTTACCACGAGATGGTCAGAGCCTCTATTCTGCCTCATGCATCATTTTCAAAGTTGTCAGCAGGGTTCTGATTCCCCAGTGATACATGCTGGAGGTTGTTTCTGAACAGAGCAGAAATAAAGCCTGCTTAGTGCTCAGGTTAGTTGGAGCTGTCATTGCAATGCAGAAATCCAGCAGTTCTGAATTCCAAACCAAGAAATGGTTTCAGAGTTTATTGGCAGACAATGGGGGAGTGTGAGAGAGCTGGATCTGCAGTCTCTGTTCCGACCTTCCTCTCCTTCTAAGCTCATTCGTCACCTTTCTAGGTCTCCATCTTGTGACAAAGGGATTTGGATGCTTAATTGCACTTGATGCTTATGGTAATTACACATGCAAATCTCTATGCACAGGGTGAAAAATGTGGCCTGCAAGGCCTTTCTGTTTCGTAATGTTTATTTTAAGTAAATAACCAAGGTGGCGTTCCATATTGTTACTAATACGCTATTTTTATTTAACTCGTGATAAATATTCATTACTCTCTGCAACTTTAAGGATCAGTTTATTTAACTGACTCTAACCTTGAGCCTTACCTGCTTTGCAAAGCTTTGCTTCTTGCTAGACTGAGAAACCTGTGTAATAGACTGAGAGCCCAGTGCCTTCTGCGCACTGTCCCGCCCCGCCCCTGCCCCAGCCAGAAGTGAGGGTTTAGGCTCTTGGTCCAAATGTGCTGATTCGGGAGAGCTGTGTCTGGTCTCTCCGTTTAGATGATGAGGTAACCGTGGGGAAGTTCTATGCCACTTTCCTGATACAGGACTACTTTAGGAAATTCAAGAAACGGAAAGAGCAAGGCCTGGTGGGGAAGTACCCTTCGAAGAACACAACAATTGCCCTGCAGGTGAAGTGTCCTCTTGTTCCGTTCTCTTTCACTAACAATGTCACCAGCTTTAATTTGAAAACTAGAGAGCTGACTATTCATGGGTGAGCAGTGCCACAAGGATTTTGTTTAATCTGAGATACTGCACACTGTCCCCTCCCACTGTGGACTAGCCATTTCTGGGCCACAAGGTAAGTCCTCCCCCTCCCCCTCTTCTTGTCTTCTCCATTGAACCTCGCACCTATCACCAGCTGGTGCATGTGTGAGGCCCCCCAGGACAGCCGTGTCGGGAAAAGAGTGAATGCTCACCTCACACGCTAGCCACCTGGGTCTTCTCCAAAGGTAGCACCCTCGAGGCAGGTTCCCCTCCCCCCCCATAGCCCTGGGCTCAGGGCCTGGCTGCCCAGCGAACAGCTTTCCATCTGAACGCAGGTGCTTTGTTTTGTTTCTGTTTGTTTCTTACCCCACGCCTTGTTGGTTTTTGGTCCATTTCAATAACATTCATCACCCCCTAGTATGTACCGTGTGCACGTATGTGTGGTGTGTCTGTCTCTGTGTGCTGTCTCCTGGTGGCAGTAAGGCCAGCTGTGCAAGTGCTACACACACAGGCCAACCTCTGGCCCACCTCCCTTCTTCCTACTCCTTCTTCTGACCTCCCCACAAATGCACCTACACGCAACTACCAGGCCCCTGGAGTGTGAGTCTGGCACTTAGGAATATCTGGTCCAGTCATGGCTCAGGCATCCACAGGCAATAGATTCACAGAGATGCCCAGAGACCTGGGTGGGAAGCAGGCATGGCATCCCAATGAGACATGCTAGACCGTGTAGTCAGGGGCGCTCGGGAGGGTGGTTTAGGGGCTGGTGGTGTTCAAAGAGAGCTGGACAGGTAGCCGTCACAAGCAGAGAGAGGGGAAGTACAGAAGCTGGCACGCTGCCTCGAAGCCCTGCTGTCATGCTACCTGGAGTGCCTCAAGTCCATCGTAAACAAAGACATTTTCCTTGCTTTTTAAAAAGTTCCCATGAAAGTGACTTTCATGTCCCCGTTCTCACGGTTCTGAAATGTGGCTTGTAGGTGTTGATACGGTACAGCTTGGAACAGTCGTGCACCTTGTTCTAGGAACAAAATCCCAGCATTGTTTCGTGTTCAGAGGATTGATAACCATGGAAGCCACGGCCTGAGCATGATCTTGCTGTGAGAAAGAGTATGAATAAGGATGTTGGTGAATGAAGAATGTGAGGTGTGCTTATGTGTCGCAAGTTAGTAGATCACCTTGTGGGTGGACAGTGACCAGCTGACTTGTGAGATCCCAGGGGCTGACAGGCATATCTTGCTGGTGGGGCAGGTAGACCTACTCAAGCCAGTCTGTGTTCTTTCATTCTCTGATCATGTGACCTTTTGGTAACCCAGTGAGGCATAGGCCCAGCAATTGGGTGCGCTGCCACCTCAGGCCATAGGCTTTGATTTAAGGCCTTTCACCTCCTGCTCATCTGGTTTGCAAAAATGACAGCTCTAACTGTAAGATTATTACAGTTCACAAGTAGACAAGTAGCTTCAGATGACAAAAACTGAAAAGTTGAGTTTGCAAATATGAGTAGGTTCCTGGTCTATCCATTTCTGGTGGCAGCCAGACTAGGGTGGCCGCCAGTGGAGAATTAGCGTGTGCTGAAGGTTGTCCCTCCTCACATCTCCTTATGGCCCGTCGGAGAGGCTGGCTGCATTTCTGAGTGCTGTGGGTTCTGCTCTAGAAGTCTAGTGGATGGGATCAAAACTTGGCTTTCAAGAGGGGACTCAGTCTCTGCTACAGCTTACGTCACAATTTGTGGCAGTCGGTTTGTCTGTGAGCTAAGAGACTCTTCAGGTGTTAGTGGAGGGTGTGTGTGTGTGTGCGTGCGTGTGTGTGTGTGTGTGTGCGCGCGCGCGCGTGCGTGCGCGCACTGGGGTGAGTTATGCCTTTCTGAAGCACCAAGGCTCACCCTGGTGGCCAGATGCTGTGTTTTGGTATTCTGAAATAGCATAAAGAACACGTGGCCTAAGTAGTCCCCACGTTTTGCATGTGAAGTTTACTGAACCTTGAGCTGAGGGTTCAGGTGGTATTAACAGTCTGCTATAAAGATTTTGGGTGAAAGATGACCACATTATGCTAAAATGAAAACAGGTTTTCTCCTGTTTAAGACTTTTCACTTTGTTATTTAGAGAGTTTCATTTCATTGGCAGAAGTCAAATATGTCTAGTTAGATGATACAAATACATTCTCCCACGGTTCTATTGAGAATTGAGGCTAGGCCTGTAATTTATATTAAGTACACAGCATAGAAAATTAAGTTGTGTTCATAATCTCTTGACAGTTAAATTCTGAAAAAGTCATTTGATTCTGAAACAAGCATTAAAGATAGAAAATGTTTGTCTCCTTGATGGATAATTCTAATTACATTTTTGGCTTCCTCTGCTGTAGAAATGGCTTTGAATGTGATTTGTTTCTCTACATTTAATTGGTGCCTAAGGAGGCCTCCTTTTCTGCATTGTGAAATATCATGGCTGATGTAAAAGTTAGGGAAATGGGAGGGGTCGTGGGAGGAAGGCAGTGCCTGCAGCTAGGACGAGACACATCCTTGAGACAGCTGCTGAGGGTGGCCTTGTTTGGCTGAGAAGGAAATATGCTTCTGACAGCAGGGTACTGTGGGGAGGGCAGGGCCGGGCGGGACGGGCCAGATCAAGGCTCCCAGGCTGGTTGTAATGGGACGCGGAGTGTGGCATTACTGAGTGAGCAGAAGTGAGCAGCCAAGCTTGTGTGTGCTCGCCTGCAGAGTGAGGTCTGTCTGAAGAGCTCTCCAGAACTGGCACCCAAGCTCTGCACCCCCATTCCATGTCATGGCTCAGCCTGATCCGCCTGCGTTCAGACCAACTGCAGTGTTAATTTTCCCTGCGGTGGGTGATAACTGAAGGTGCTCCTGCCTCTGCGTGGGAAGGAGCCGGCACCTGTCCTCTGGCCTCTGTGGTCTGAATGAGTGTGCACTTTCAATCCATTCACCCACTCCACTCCTCCATCCGCATCATTGAAACTAAACTTCTCTCTAGCCCTTCTATGCCGGAGCCAGAGAGAAGCTGCATCCAGCCTTTTGGTTTTCTCTCACTCATCTGACATATACATATTCCCTTTAATTTGACTCCGCATTTGCTCTTCATCCATGTTGCTGCATCCAAGCGACCTGCAAGTTTCCACAAGGAACAAAAAATAAAAAAATAAATAAAGGAGCATAGTCGTGCAGCCACAGAAATCTTCAGTCCCCTTTTTGGCAAGTAGTAGTCATCATCGTAGTAGTGCTATCCCCTTTCTGCAAGTTGAGCACTTTTTCCTGCAGCTAGAGGGTCCCAGAGTGCCGTGACAGTAATGTCACGTGCTCTGATGACTCTAGTGTCCCACTGATAGCAAAAGATCCCGCAGTGGGAAAAGTTTTGCTCATCTCTCTTTGTTTTGATGCACAAGCCTTTTGCTTGCTCTCACGGAGTCTGAGGAGACTGTCCTCTATGCACCCCATTTGAGAGGCCGCCTGAATAGACCGCAGGGAATCCTGGGCAGCTATTCTTCTGTTTCGGAGTTTGGTTTAAGGAGCCCATCGTTTATAACTCCGCAGGATTAGGGGTTTAAGTTGAACGGCTTTAACGGCTGTGCCGTGGCCAAAGGTGGGGGTGGTTGGGAGGTGTGGGTGTTACACAAGTAGCCATCAGCTTTAGTCTTCAGTGTCCCTTACTATGGCCTTCTCATAGAGGCATGGTGCACAAAGACAGAGGAAAACAGGATCCTCCAAAGACCTGACCTCTGTGGTCCTGTCAATCATGTGACCT
Source organism: Psammomys obesus (assembly GCF_907164565.1). Lineage (NCBI taxonomy): Eukaryota > Metazoa > Chordata > Mammalia > Rodentia > Muridae > Psammomys > Psammomys obesus. Next base: position 7,666,526 of record NW_026591918.1, on the reverse strand, counting down.
TAATCTAAAAGGCAGTAAGATTTTTTTTAAATATTATTCCACCCAAAGCACTGCTCCTTTTTAAAATATATATATATATATATATATATATATGTTTTCCTTTTTAATGTCGGAGGAGAACAGACGCTAACAGATGGGATTTCACTGGCTGATTCGTTTGTTTCAGATGCTTGAACGGATGCTTTAGAGTTCTCTGCCTGAGCTACTGCACCAAGCTGCTTAGTCCGAAGGCACTTGTGGCTAAGGCCTTGAAAGGGCAAACTCACTCGGGCTTATTTCTACTGACGCAGCATTTCAGGAGAAATGCAGGCAAGAGCAATCCCAAAGCCCCGGGGAGACCCCTTCCGAGCAAGGCACTCCTCCGGAAGGCAGAAGCGGGGCTGTGGCTCGTCTGTGGAGCCATGGCTGCCTGTTGCGGACACTGCTCTTGGCGGCTCCTTTTCATGAAAGGGAACGTATGAGTTACGGTTCTCCATTCCAAGCCAGAGACTCAGTGAAAGGGACAGAGTGAGAGAGAGAAAGAGAGAGCGAGAGAGAGAGCAAAGGAGAAGGGCAGCTGTCCCGCTGAGAAATGAAATGAACACAACTTGCTGATGCTGGCCAGTAAAAAATTTAAAAAATAAATTAAATGTTATATATATACAGAGATGTGTGTATATATATATATATATATATATATATATATATATATATATATATAATAAAAAAAGATTAAGCAGACTTGCCTATGGTGGGCAGCTGACTCTGTCCCAAAGTCCTGCTTCCCTAGTTTGCCCGAACTCCCAAAGACTGGCAGGCCGATTGGAACTGAGCAGACAGAGTTCCTTTTCTATGCCCATACGTCATGACCTCCTGACCGCCTGGCCCTGCTTGCTGCAGTGGCCCAGTCCAGAACGCACTAATAAGTGGAAGGCCAGGAAGTCAGACACACCCATTGCAACTAACACATACACCCGCACGCCAAAACCAACCAGGCAACACCTCAGGTTCCATCTTTCCGTGTCTGCGGGAAATGCCACCACACCCAAACCTCATCTAACATTGTCCGTCTGTAACTTGCGCTCACAGCCAGTCTGGGATGCCTCTTTGGAAACAGTATGGTCTGGTTTCAAGGACACTGGGAGTCAGGGAACCTGGGTTCTAGTCCCAGCTCCAGCATTCACTTGCTGCGTGACCTTGGGCAAGACACTTAACCTCTCTGTGCCTCAGTTTCCCCAACTGTAAAATGGGGGTAATAATGTCGACCTACCTCACAGGGCTGTTGTGAGGAATGGCTAAGTGACTGTAAAGCTCCTTGGACGTGTAATTGCTTATTATTAAGAGTACTACAATAATAATATCATATGCCTGTTTACCACCAGAACTTTATGAAATTCTCGCTTTGGTTTGATCTCTTTTCTGTTCTGTACTGTAGTTATCCACCAAGAATCCTTCCCTTTTTAAAGATACTAGGCAATGCGCAAAGATGCAAATGGATAACCTGTCAGGCCATATTTCCACATAGTTAATAACAACAGATTTTTGCCCAAAATGTTGGTTGATGAGAGCTTTGCCCTCAGATTTGAAACTCATCCCCAGAGGGGGTCAAGTCTGTACCTCTGATATTAGTCTAAGATACCCAAAATGGCCGAGGAGGATCAGTACTCAAAGAGCAAGGGTTTCCAGTTCATTGGTCTCCGCTTGGAGTGCACAGCCTGGAGTGTGTGTCTGTGTCTGCGTGTACATGAGTGGGTGGGGCGGGGTGGATAATGAGGTGAGGTGAAAAGGTGAGGAAAAGGGAGCTAGGACTCTGTGCAGCCCCTTTCTGGCAGAAAGAGGTACTCCTCCAAGCATTGTTGGGATGCAGCTCTCCTGAAAGCCAGGTTGAGATGGGAAGGGCCCCCAGTGGGCAGCATGCTTCCTTCAGACCTTTCCCAGGGAAACCAAGAGGGGCTTCCTCTAGTGACATCTTGTGCCTATGACATTCACTCTTGACCACAGAGGTTCCCTGACATGTGGCTCGACTTTCCTACATCATGGTGGACTTCCTGGCCTCACAATGGAGACGGGTCGAGCTGAGGCCCATGCATGGATGATAGTGAGACTGGGAGCTCATGTGGCTTTCATTCATTCTCATAGCTTAAAGGCCCCCATAGGTGGTGGTGTAGGAATGGAAGAGAGCCAAGCCATACACGCTGCTGCGCCTGGCCCCTCGGGAAAGGTCAAAGCCCATTCAGGTCTGACGGTAATGTGGCACCCACAGCTGTTGCCTCAAGCACCCAAGTCTCTCAGCCAGAAGCCTGGCCCCTCTCCCACATTTCTCCATGCCCCAGCAACCACAGGGCTAAATGCTTATTCCACATCTCTGGGATCACCTCTCTGATGACTGGGCAGTGTCTGGGTGAGACACTGTATCAGAATCCACAGAGAACTGATATATCACCCCTGAGAGGGAAACTGGCCAGCCTTGCAGAACATGGGTTAAAAAAAGATCGTGTATTAGGCAAGCAGCTCCCCTGGCCCACCCCTCCCACCCTGGCCTTGGTATCTGTTTCTAGATCCTCATGTAGTTCTAGAGGGTAAGGTTGTGCAGGCGTTTCTCCACGTATCACTCCAACCCATAGAAGCTGGAAAATGCTAACTTGCTTACAAGCCTGATTTAAAGAACCCCTGGGAATGATATTCCTATGGGCCCGGCTGTGTTGCTAAGAACGGAGTCGGTTGGTCAGCAGCCAACGCTACTTTAGGGAAGCCAACCAACAGCAGAGAGGGCTGCCCTCAGCTTCCACACACAGGGAGCCAGGCTTCCTGACATTCAGGTCAAACTGCAGAAGCCACTGTCGTTTTCCTCAGAGCCATGGCAGAAGAGTAAGCATTCAGCAGAGAGGAAGATTTAAGAGCCTAGTCAGTTTTCATGTTCAAAATCTTTCAAAACAAGTACAGCAAACCTGGTACCCAGTGCCTGAATCCATGGTGCTAAACTTTTAGCTCCTGGGTCAAATGTGACAGAGACCAGCATCTGTCACAGGGAAGCAAAGGTAGGGTGGGAAGTAGGGTCTTCTTAGAATCAAATGTCATGGTATGTCCCAGTTCAGAATTAGTCCACAGGATGACTGGCACAGCTTTCTGGAAGAGGGAGGTTGGTCTATACTGAGAGGAGTCACCATTGTGTCCCAAAGTCCTTAATGAAAAAGTTAAGGCAAATGATCTAACAGTAAAACTCTTATTATGATCGCATGTGATTTAGTAATATGCACCCAGTAACCCTCAGTAGCCTAATGTATAGCTGCTCCATTATCTACAGGAAGGAGCTTGGTAAGTGAAACTTAGGGTTTCCAGGTGAGTAGGTACCTGGGTGAACTTGCTCTCCTTGGTTATGTTGTAGGTCTGAGAAAGTTGACTCTTTGGGATAATGAAACATCGTGGAAACAACCCATGATGAAGTGTTGAAGGCAGCCAGACATGGCAGATCCTGCCTGTTGTACTGAAACTTGAGAGGAAGAGGCAAAGGCTGGCTTAAAGAAGCCACATAACAGACAGAGGTGGAGAAAAGTAGCAGGATCACAGGAGCAGAAAGCTAAGACTGAGGCCACGGCAGTGTCACTTGTTGGAGGATGGATTGGTTCAGCAGTTCTCAAACATTCGATCCTAGGATTTTTCTATTCTTAAAATTTACCAAGAACCCTTGTATATCAGTATTTCCTGTCTTATAAATCAAAGCTGATTAATTTTATAAACACAGAATATGTAAGCACAAAGATGCTGGGTGGTGGTGACATCACCATGTCGCTCAGCCTTGGGAAACCTCACTGCACACTCATGAGAGAGTAAGAGTACACAAGGCCAAGGACATCCATTGTTACACAAATCACAGTGACCTCATGGACCCCTGAAGGAGTCTCAGGATACCTTGAGGTCTACAAACTACACCTTGAAACACATTGCTCTGAGGCGATAACCCAAAGTTCCCTTTAAAGGCAGAAGATGCTGGAGCCTCATGACCATCTGTGCTCAAGAGGCTTCTGCATGGCTGCAGCACTTCTCACTGGAATGCTTCTGCTCCTCTACCCATGCAGCCCACATGTCCTTCTAACTTAGGCCAAGGATCAAGCGGTATGGTCACACCTCACTACATGTGCTGATCTGGAAGAGCAGTTGTTAAAATTAGTGTTAGAAATGTGTTCGAAATCTCCACCACCTCTGGGTAGCACAAGTGAGAATGAGAGTGTGTGTGTGATCAAGGTGGAAGGGCTCAGTGTTGCTTGCTTAGCATGCATGAGGCCCCCTGGATTAGTCCCCAGCCAAAAAATAAAAATAAAAAATAAAGTGCATCTGCAACAGACAGGAAGTCTCTCTGGTCCTTTTCAGGGGGAGAGCGTCAGAGGAGACTTAGGTAAAGGTTTTAAATCTCCTCTTTAGCTTTCAGAATGCGGCAGCACATAGGACTTGTACGGCCCAGGGCTGCCCCTCAGTCACTCATGATCTGAAGTTACCTCAGACTATTCAAGGAGAGGAGGGTTCTCTGTAGATGAGTAACACGGCGTCGTGCCCATGATTCTAACCTTTATATCTAACACAAGAGCTGCTCATAATGGACACAAAGGCCACCCCATGCTATTTTCCCTGAAGGAAAGTGATGGGATAATGAGGGGTGTGTCCGAGTGTGCAGAGGAGGCAGAGGACAGCGTGTAGAGAAGCACGTTCGTTCTATTAGAATTTAATCTCCAGCCCTGTCTTCTAATAGAGCTAATCTAAAACTGTCCCCTGTAATTGAGTATGGGCCAATCCCTGTGTGCCCCCAAGAAAATGAACCAGTTGATCAATAGTGAGGTGACTGCGTAGAGCCGGCTGGGGCTGAATGAGGCGTGTCTGGGTTGCGCAGCAGCAGGCTCTGCCAGGGTAAACGTTCTTGGGCAGGAGCCTGAAGGCCCGGCACCCACACTGTGAAGATGGAGGGTCCCTCCCAGGGCCGCCTGGAGGCTTGCCTTTCTCTCCTTCACTGCTACAGCGTAGGTCTGGGGTGGGTCTCTGGGTGTCTGTGTATGCCTGCTGTGGAGTGTGAGCTGGCAGATGGCTGGTGTGTCACGGAGAGCAAACACCTTTCCAATGCATTCAGATATACTGCGCCCACCCCTGAGAGGGAGCAAAGAAGGTAAATGGGCATTCCTGCTCCTCAGAAGAACGTTGTTTTATGCTGTTGCTTCAGAGATGTTTAGAGAGAATTTATTTTTGGTGACTTAATCATTAAGTAGCGTAAATATCTATAAAATTCCAATTAAATGGTGTCTAAAACTTAAAGGAGCAATCTACAGGCAAAGCGCCAACATTTCTTTTTTAAACAAATATTTATGATAATAGCTAGCATTTTAAAGTCAAACAGAAACTAGGCTTGATCCTGTTTAATATTTTGTAAGATTGGACATCTTAAAACAAGTCAATAATGTTTATATTTTATAGCAATTCTGTGTTTATTCAAAACCATAACTCTACTGTGATGTTAATGGAATGACTTTATAAGGCTTTGTGTGGATTTAACTGCTGACCACATTTAAAATTAAAACAATATTTTTGCTGATAGAGATAATACTTACACAAAATATGAAAGACAAGAAAGTTTTACTTACTGTAAAGTTTTTTAAAAAGAAGTTGTTGTGAATGACTAATTTCTCTGAGGGTTTAAGGTAGCTGTCTGTAATTCCGGAACTGGATTCTGTGCCTGTGGGATTTTGGAACAGCCTAAGCCACCTTTTAGGTTGATATGCGTGCTAGAGCAATTTTCATTCTCATGTTTTGTGATGTGTAATAAATTCAGGGTGCTGTGCTTAAGCTTCATTTCAATTCTAGTTGGAAACCCATTGTGTTGGTCCCCTGCCCCCAGGCCCTGCGCAAGAGAGCGAAGTCAGCCCACTCTTGCCCGGTGTGCTTTGCAAACCAGGATCATGATTTCCAAACCCTCCACTTTCATATCTGGGAAGAGGGATGCCTTCTCTCCTCCTTTGCTGTCTCTTTAAGAAATGTTTTGTCATTATTTGTTTTGGGAAGTGGTATGCCAAGCCACCTCTCAACCCTCTCCATGATTTATGTTGCGAACAGATCCTTCGTCCTGTGTCTGTTTACTGCCCATTCTTGTCAACTGAATCCTAATCTTGTGTAACTCTGAAGATGTGCTGGAGACAGTTTCTGTTTTCATTATGCAACTGTTATATGTGTATTTCAGTGAAATGTCAACTCATCAACAGAGGATGATGTTAAAAATTATCCAAATAAATAGTTTTCTATTTCTTTTAATCATACCTAGTCCAGTTAGTTAAATGGCAGCAAAACTGTTGTTTAAGCTGGGAATGACCCTGGTCCCTATGCCTTGCAAGTTATGCATTAATGTGTACAGTTTACCTCGAGAGTGTTGATCATGGTGAATATAACCCACGTTGATTTTTGTGGCTACAACAGAGGTTTCAAGCCTGTGTCTTCTTGTGTGACCCTCAACTATGTAACAGACCTCTCTCCCAAATTCAGACAAGGGGACTTCCACCAAGGTTATTGTGTCTTGATAATTGCACCCTAGAAAACTGAATAAGTGGGTTATGGCCTTTCTTCACATGGCTACAGCTGTGCTCACTGAGCACTTCCTGCCAAGACAACACTGGAGTTGTCTTCATGGTATTTCTGAGGACTAAAGGTGGGTCTGTTACAGACCTAGAAAGTATGCTGTACTTAGGAATCTTAAGAGACGGTGTGTGTGTGTGTGCCTGCCTGTGTGTGTATGTATGTGTGTGTGTGTGCACCTGCCTGTGTGTGCCTGTGTGTGTATGCATGTATGCGTATGTACATGCATGCCTGCCTATATGTGTGCGTGTGTGCGTGTGTGTGTGTGCATGCCAACAGGGACATGTGTGTTCTTTCAAAAGCATGTGTCCATTGGTGCCTATGATTAGAAAGGCAGCAGAATAGGAAGTAGATTTTTGTGGCCACATCATAAACTATTCTGGGTCCCTGGGATATGCCTGTCTTTCCCTTCTTCTACACTGATATACATGCTAGAAAATTTTCATAACCATTCTGTGGTCTATAGTAAGTTGAATGTGCCATGCTTAAGCTTCATGCCAGTTTTAGTTAGGAATGCATGCACTCGTCCCCTACCCCAGGAACTAAGGTTCCTTTGCCTACTACTCCTAGGCAGGGCCCATAAAGTTTCCATTCCCAGCATGATCCTTGTCCCTACAATTCATGAAACTGAAAGGACCTACTGGTTTCCAGTGATGGAAGGGTTTGGACCAAGCCAGCCCTGTCTGCCCTTTTTTGCAGAATCATCTAATGAGCCAGATATTCTTGTGGATGTGTCTGCTTTTATAAAGAGCTACTTGAGAAATTTCTGAACAACTTTATATTTTGAATTAGCCATTGTCACCACTGGTGTCCTCAGATGGCCAGTTATAGGTATTCTCATACAGGGTTTCCAGCCCTGCTTAGCCCCCGTCTGCTCCCTTCCTCCTCCCCTTCCCTCTTGCTTCTGCCCCTCCCTTTCCCTTCACCCGAGCATCTTTCCCACCATATGTGTATCTCATGTGTGAGCACTGCTCTTTATCTCAGTCCTTCCCCAGGCTACTCACCTTAGGACAAGAAAGTGGTCTCCACCCAGGAACCCAGCACTCCACAGCTTTCTTCTGTAAATGGCCCTGGGGTTGGAGCACAAGTTGCTGAAGGAAGCTTACCCAGCCAGCATCTTAGATTCTCTGCTAGCTTGTAGGAGCTACTGTTTGTTGCCTGGGTACTGAAAGCAGAACTTAAGACCAGGGAGCAACTGTGGAGAAGGATAAGGCCCCTATTAGTCTGAAGCCAGCATGTTGGCCTTCTTCAGATTATGCTGAAAATTCCGTTTTCTTGGGGCTACTGGTTCCACCTTTCCCTGTCCACTGGCTGCGTGCACTTTACAGTTTCCCCGGCACAGCTGTGGACAATGCAGAGCCTTGCCCAGGTCTCTCCTGACAGATCCCTTGGGCTAGGGAAGGCTAGGAGAGAGGGTCTCTGGGGAAGTATAGACCTTGGGGCTGTTACTTGTGGCTCCCGTACTGCAGATAGATGGTAGCAAGAGCTCTCTGTGTGTGCACTTGAGCATCCCGGTCTCTCTGCTGATTGAGTTCTCAGCCTCCATGGCTATATGCCAAGGCTATGTCCTGATGGCCGGTGTGGCCCTGTGCACAGCAGCCTAAGCCTGTGTGACTGTTGGTCTGTTTCCTTGTGATCTGAGTGTGCTGGTGACTGCAATGTATGATGTCACTCACCTGTTCCATACTCCACAGTGAGTCAGTGGCCCCGATGGCTGCTGGCTTCTCTGCACCAAGTCTAGCTCATCCTCCACAAAGCCAGGCAATTCTTGTCCCCTCTTTGTTTGTTTGTTTGTTTGTTTGTTTGTTTATTAAAATAACTAGGTGATATTCCTTGTCCTGTTCAGGGCTCAGGACATGGTTCTCTGCAAGCAGCCTTTCTAAAGGCTGTCAGTTAGTCAGGGGCGGGCATGCACTCTTGGCTGTCACAGTCCATAGTGCTGGTAGCCAGGTGGTGTGCTATAGCTGAGGTGTTTGCAGAGGAAGTTACTTAATAACAGGCTTTAATCAGCCCAGCCTAGTCCCAGTGTGACCTCCTGACCACATCCCAAACACCCTAGGTTGCAGTTACAGCTAGTCAGTAGTTCCTTGGATTGGCCTTTGGAGAAAGCTTCCTTCCCGCTGCTCCATCAGGCTGGACCAGGGCTCCTTGATGTCTAACCTGTTCTGCCATTTTCATTGACTTAGGCGGGATTAAGGACTCTGCATGACATTGGGCCAGAAATCCGACGTGCTATATCCTGTGACTTGCAAGATGATGAGCCAGAAGAATCCAAACCAGAAGATGAAGATGTATTCAAAGTAATTATTCCACGCCTAGCTACTCACTGGCCACATGGAGACAGTGGGGCAGGACTTTGGTTGGGGTGGTTCTGATCCACAGAGGAGTGTGGAGAATACAAGCCAGTGGCAGGGGCTAGCGAGGCTGGCATATCCTGCCCCTCTCCACCCTGGGATCTCTCTATTCACCAGCACCTCTTGTGGGCCAGACCAGCCTTTTTCCTGAGCTTTCCCCCCACCCCCAGCTGTCAGCTTTCTCAGCTTGGCCACAGCCAACTGACCAAAGTACAGGAACAGTCTGGGTCTTTCTAGCAGCTGTCCATGCTGCTCTCCTTCTGCTCTAGCCCAGTTCTCTGATCTGCCAGCCAGCCCTCAACCTCCCAGCTCAGAGAAAATGTCAAGTACCCCACCGTGGGGCTACCCACCAAGCCAGCTGGGCTTAAGTCACCTCGTCTTGGAGCGACTGGAAGAACATACCCAAGGGGCAGCAGAGAAATTGCTCCCCAGCTCAGGACTTGGTAACCTTCCTCATTTCAGGTGGGCCAACTGCCACACGAATATGTTCACCTGACCACCGAGACACTCAGACAGTTTGTCTCACAGGGATCCTCTGGAGCTTGCCTAGAGTTTGTGTTTCATGTAGAGAAAAATGACCTAACATAGCTAGCCTGCATCAAATACTTGTTAAATTACCTGGTGTTGTCTCCCATTATTTTGCAGAGAAATGGTGCCCTGCTTGGAAACCATGTCAATCATGTTAATAGTGATAGGAGAGATTCCCTTCAGCAGACCAATACCACCCACCGTCCCCTGCATGTCCAAAGGCCTTCAATTCCACCTGCAAGTGATACTGAGAGACCGCTGTTTCCTCCAGCAGGAAATTCGGTGTGTCCTAACCATCATAACCATAATTCCATAGGGAAGCAAGTTCCCACCTCAACAAATGCCAATCTCAATAATGCCAATATGTCCAAAGCTGCCGGCGGAAAGCGGCCCAGCATTGGGAACCCTGAGCATGTGTCTGAAAACGGGCATTACTCCTACACGCATGATCGAGAGCTTCAAAGAAGGTCCAGTATTAAAAGGTAACCTTGAAAGGTGACACAGAGTCTGCCCTTGTCACGCCCATTCCACAGAGCGAGGCGAGTCTTCCTGTGCTCTGGCACTCGGGTAATCCCCTGAAGACATGTGCGCTTGAACTGGGGTGCCGCTCATCTCTTGGCCTCTCCATGCAGTGTCCATGTGAGGGCCCGACCACTTAAGGGTTCACCCACTCCACCATCCTGCTGCACAAAGTGTTCTCTTAAAACAGCAGCCACAACTCCACCTTCCCCAGGCAGGACAACATGCTTTGGCCTGGGGGTTGGTGACTATCTTTTGTAAAGGGCCAGTATTTTAGTTTTTGAGGACCATTCGGTCTCTCTTGCAGAACTGCCCAACTTTGCCATAGCAGGTGAATGCAACCAGGGAACATTCTTAAGTGAGCGAATGCAGTTGTGTTCCCATACTGCTGTGTGTGTAGACACTGAAGTTTCAATTTTTTAAGGTTAGAAGGGTTTTACTTCATTTTTTTGTCCTTTATAAATGTAAGACCTCTTCCTAGCTCATGGGCCACCTGAAAACAGATAGTTGGCCAGACCTGGCCAGCCAGCAAACTGGAGCTTGCCCACTCCTGAGAGGGGGGGCTGTTACCCATGCTTCCAGTGCTTTTGGACATGTTTAACTCTTCTCTTCTCCCTCCCGTGGCATGCCTTTCCTGGATAGAACCCGCTATTATGAAACTTACATTAGGTAGGTGCTGTTGCCAATGTCTTTTGTTTAAAATACTATGCTGCTGTCCTGTTACCCACTGCATTCATTCAGTGCCAAGGAAGAAAAAAATGTCGTTAGCCAAGTCACCTGATAAATTTTCAAAATGCCAGAGCTTTGCTTTCATGAGCAGTTCCCACAGTTCCCACTCCCCAAAAAGGAACCGGTGCCCATCCCCTCTTTCCTCACCCCACTGTAGCTGGGCAGGTCTAGATGCTTTAGGGGTCCAGATTCTCCTGTGGACTTCAGAGAAGCATAGCTCAGACATTCTGGAAACCAGGCAGTAGATCCCTCTAGTTGACTTCCAGGTAACCCTTGGTGTGTGTGCGTGGGATAGCCTCATGTACGTGTGTTAACCTGGGCGTAATTATGGGTGGTAATCATGGGCGTAATCATGGGTATGGCCATGAGCGAAAAATGAGGTGCTCTGGGGTGATGTCACTGAGCCCACTGGGCCGCTTGAGACCAGAAGGAAGCAGGCTCTTTCATGGAAATAGTGCGCTGACCTGAGGCAAGGCAGCCTATGGAATCGTCGGGGTACAAATTTCAGGAACACCTCTCCGGTGGCACAAAAGCCAGAACTTTCCCAAGAGCCCTATTTGAGAGGGTGCAGTCATCAGGACAGAGGTGTCTGTTGCAGGTTCTGAATTCACAGTAGCTGGCACTGCGGTAGGGCGTGGGAGGGGGAGGAGATGTCTGGAAACCTAGCGTTTTTTCTTGGGACCACTGGCTACAGAGTGAAGCCCTCTGTCTTGCTCTGTTACTCTAATCACAACTGTGTCTACAATCTCAAGGTCTCTAGGCACAGTGCTTTGGCTATAGCGCTGTGCAACATACTGAGGCCACAAGCACATACACATGCACAAGCGTACAGGCACAGAGCATCTTGGCCGGGGCCTGAGTAGTCTCACCCGCACGGGGCAGGAGTGTGGATGAAGAAGCAGGCACTCGGAGGGAGGGACCAGGCTGGTGCAGAGGCACCGCTGGAAGATGGAGCCACCACCTCCCCAAGCTCTTAGATCTCTTTCCCAACTGCAGGTCAGAGTCAGGAGATGAGCAGCTTCCAACGATTTGCCGAGAAGACCCTGAGATACACGGCTACTTCCGAGACCCCCACTGCTTGGGGGAACAGGAGTATTTCAGTAGTGAGGAGTGCTGTGAGGAGGACAGCTCTCCCACCTGGAGCAGGTGAGGGGCTCAGCTTGAGCTGAGTTTAGGAGACCAGCCCTCCCCAACTCTTTCTGCTCCCACTCAGTACTCAACAATACATGGGATTCCTCCGAACATCAAGGGCAGGGCCTTACGTTTGCCTTATTTCACCAGAGGCCTCTGAGACCCTCAGCAAAGGCTCTGAACCCACCATGGCTGACAGACCCCTGTCATTTCAGAGATGAGTTCTTTTTAGGCAGCAGGTATTTTGAGACAGGGACTCCCTATACAGCCCTGGCTGTCCTGGAACTCACTATGTAGACAAGGCTGGTCTTGAACTCAACAGAGATCTGCCTGTCTCCACATCCCAAGTGCTGGGGTTAAAGGTGTGCACTGCCATACCTGGCCTGAGAGATACATTCTTTTTTTTTTTAATTACACTTTATTTTACTTTGTATCCCCCCTCTAGTTCCCTCCCTCCTCCCCTCCTAATCCCTCCCTTCCTTCCCCCCTCTCCACACATGCCCCTCCCCAAGTCCACTGGTAGGGAAGGGTTTCTTTTTCTTCCTTCTGATCCTAGTCTGTTAGGTCTCATCAGGAGTGGCTGCATTGTCTTTCTCTGTGGCCTGGTAAGGCTGTGCCCCCCTCAGGGGGAGGTAATCAAAGAGCAGGCCAATCAGTTCATGTCAGAAGCAGTCCCCATTCCCATTACTGTGGAACCCATTTGGATACTGATTAACAGACTTGGGAACACCAACCTTGGCTGTGTTTGTTTACAAAGCAGCTTGGCTGGTGTCTCAGTGAAATGGCCCCTGCTTCCTGCTCCAATGAAAGGGTCTCTCCTGAAAGTAAGGGGACAAGAGGTTAGAACAGCCTCCCTCAAGCAGAGGTGCCTCTGTCAACTTCTGTCCTGCAGAAAGAATGCTGCTGGGCAAAATGGGCGTTCTGCCGGGCTGGAGACAAGGCTGGGGGTAGAGTACTTGCTGAGCTTGCATGGTGTTCAGCTGGTAGTACCCACATGGCATCTCCCAGCTATCACTCTAGTTCCTGGGAGTTCTGATGCCCGTTTCTGATCTCTACCAGCGCTGTATGTAAAAGGCACACTATACACACACACAAAACCACACACATATAATTTTTTTTAAGTCTTTTTAGAAAAAGAAACAGATACTTTGCTTTAGGACATTGCAGCCAATTCAGGAGGACAAAATTACCTATCACCATGCTCCCTAACCTACAGATCGCTGTCTTCTCGGGCTGGGGCCACGAACCTGAAATGGTGCTACAGTGAGGTCATGTCTCGCACCTGAGACACAGCCTGACCCTCCCCTGTGCTCTAACAGACCCTTTCCCACCACCTCCCTTCAACACCCAACTCCCACACTCAGTAGTTTGGAGCCAAAATGAACCTGTGAATCCCACTTCTGGGGCTTATTCATCCCCGATCCTTAGCTATCTCTGCTGGTGTCCGTCTCCGTTAACAGCAGCAACAGGCAAGCCTTTCCATTTTCCTTTTTGGAATTGAAACATGCCTCTCAAACAAGAACCCAACCTAGGAGCCTACCATGGCCTCCCCTGTTTCTCATGTTGGACTGAGCCTGCATGCTGATGGTATTCTCCAAGCCCCATGCCCTGCCAGGTCCTGCAGAGGCCAAGTCTTTGGGACAGTGGTCTCCAAGAGATGAAGGAAGGGCAGCAGGCCAACAGCGTTTGTGTGATCATCTGCTTTGGGCCTGTGCCTGCCTGGACATGAAAAGAACTTTTGAGTGACTTATCACAAGCCTCCAGCACCAATTTCCTGAGATGGTCCTTGTTCTCCACCTTGAAGCTTCCTGCCATGACCTAGTGACTGCAAAGAGAGTAGGACAGGGCTTGTCAGAACTAGGTCAAGGCTTGTTGCCCAGAACCTCATCTGTACCTTCTTGTTTTTCTCTCGCCAACTGCCAGGCAAAATTACAGCTATTACAGCAGGTACCCAGGCAGCTCCATGGACTTTGAGAGGCCCCGCGGCTACCATCACCCCCAAGGTTTCTCAGAAGACGATGACTCGCCCGTCGGCTATGATTCACGGAGATCTCCCAGGAGACGCCTTCTGCCTCCCACCCCACCATGTGAGGCCAGCCTTCTTGTTTAGGGTGAAGCCTCCCAGAGAGCACCATGCCTGCCCCTGTCCAACCCCTGAGATAAATGGCGGATCTGTGATTCCAGGGAGAGGTGCCTAACTCTTAGGGCTAGCCAGTACTCCAGCAGACAGTGCTCTTCTGTCTATCATCTGTACCCCCATAACTGGTTCTCTCAGAGAAAAGAGAGAGGTACACTGTAGCCCCAAACTTTCACACACCCAAGAAGAGGCTTTTTGTGTCCAAGGGCATTGCCTTTGAGCTTGTGTCCATCCTGAGGTTCATATAGTCAGCCCAACTCTCCCACTCCACAGTGGGGAAACTGAACCTCTGAGGGCAAGGATGAATTCAGATGCAGAGTTTACTGGCCTGGGACTGATTTCGGAGCCCCTGCCCCTGACAGGCCTGGCCCTCCTTCTTTTCCTCCCCTCACTCAGGCACTGCTCTAGATATACCATTGTCCTCTGCTCACAGGGGACAGTACGGGGCTTTGGCTGGTCTCCAGAAGGAGCGTGCCCCTTCTGGCCCAGGGAAAATCGAGGGCTCTCCTTTTCCCTATAGCTGTGGTTACCTCCAAGGCTCTGCCAGCCCCAAAAGGGCAGTTGAATTCTGCCAAGTGTGGGTGTTTTATGATGATTAAGAATGCCCATTTCTTGTGTTTCTGGGGGATAGGAAGCTTAATTGAGGATTCTGTTTAGTAACCAAAAACAGCTGAAACCCAGGAGCTCCTGAACCTGGCTGCGCATATGGGAAAGAACGTGGTTGGCCATGCCCCGCTCCAGCTGTCATAGCCTGCTGGAGTGTAGACACAACCATTTGCGTATTTAATATTTAATTAGCTCCTAATGCACACTGCTAAATGAAACCTTCCCTTCAGCAGCCTTCCCTTCCCCAGAGACAGCCAACAAAAAAGGTATAAGTGAGGCCCACCAGAGGTCCATTGCTCCTTGGTTCCTGCTACCTTCTTCAGGTCTTTCTCTTCACTTATTCCCCACCTATACAGCCTAGGGGGACACTTGAGTGCCCTGTTCCCTGACCCAGCCTGAGCCCATAGCAGAGGATAGCCTGGTCAGGCAGAGCTAGCCACCTCCTTCATCTGGAAGGGCATTGGCTCTGCTGTCCAGGTTGCAGACTAGGGGCGGGGGGGAACAGCTTGTTACACTGGCCTGTATTCTTAGCCAGTGGGGGAGGGCATACGAAAGAGCTATATCTTCCAGAGAGAGACAGTAGGGCTGGGCTCACTTGGGTGAGGGAGCGTGGGGCGGGCTTGTATGGGATGGGTTGTTTTTCTTATGGTTCTGAACAGCTGGCCTGTTCAGATCTTGGCGTCTAGAGGTTGTGCTGACCAAGAGGCCCATTTTCTGTTGTCACACCAGTTATCAGGCAAGGAGTGGCTTTCTTTATAAGCAGGTGGCAGCTCCACTGGGAGGTCCCAGCATACCAGTGAGCACTGATCTTGAGTACATTACTGGCTCTGCTTTGTCTCCACTGGGCATTGCCACCCAAGAGCTTAGCCAATTCTTCATTTGCAGACCTGTTTGTAAAGCTTTTTGCGAGGTCCAAAATGTCTGGGAGGCTTCTTTGGGCCGAGTCCCTGAGGATCTCCCATACATGCACTGAGGTCATGCAGAATTTTGCTGGGCTACAAGAGCCCAGCAGCTCAAAAGGTGTAGTTGGATCAATGCAAAGCACAGATAGGGCTCCCTGAAGCCCACAACAGGGTGGAAGGGCTTCTAGGACCCTACTGGCTCTGCCAAAGGATCCCAGAACTCTAAGCCTAATGTACCATAAATTCGAAAGCTGTGGATCATCAGGGAGCTTCTATCTGCAACTATCAGCACATGGCAAGCTCTTAGATGTGCTCACATCTAGGCCAGGGAAGGTAGGTTTTTCCAAGCAAAGACATTGGTTATTTTGCTTGGTTAAGCTGATCAGCCAGATCTCTCGTTTTAAAACAGAGGCTTAAATAGGGGACCGCAGAAAGATGCAGAGCGTTTGGAGGGCAGGGCTAGTACAACATGAAATGTCTAAGCTTCTAGAATGGGTCTCTGCAGTAGATCCCAGGTCTTGTGACTCACTACAGATTCCCCTGGGCTGTCTGAGAGCTGGCGAACATTTGAAAAGTGATTCGTTGCTGCTACCTTTCAGAAACATCCCAGCTCCATTTGGTCCTCCCATGCCTAGTTGGGGGTTGTGTAACTGTTTCTCTTGGATAAGTCGGGAGGCCTGCTTCTTCCTGACTCTTGAGACACACTGTCCAGACAGGACTCGCATCACCACATGTGTGTGCTTCCACTCCGCAGCCCATCGGAGGTCCTCCTTCAACTTTGAGTGTCTGCGCAGGCAGAGCAGCCAAGACGATGTCCTTCCATCACCTGCCCTGCCTCACCGCGCTGCCCTGCCTCTGCACCTGATGCAGCAGCAGGTGAGGGCCTCTGGCCACCCTGCCCAGGGTCCCACCTGGGATGCACTCACTTCTTCCCGGAGGAAGCGGAGAGCCTGCACCTTCCAGTCTGGTTGTACTTTGGGCGGCCCTCCCTGGTAGATCCCCCAGGACCCATCCTGCTGGAGTTCCACATTCAGCAAAGGGTAGACTGGGCATCCTTGGATCCCACCCTTCCCATCATAGAACACTGGGGCTGGCCCAGCCTGAACATAGAGCAGTGCAGCCACTTGTCGTATTATCAGCAATGGCTGCTATTAATTATTTCCTCAGAGAGGTGGTTCCTCCGCTAAGCCACTTGAGCAGCTTCTTGTGTGGGGGCCCTCTGGTCACGAGGGTGGGTAACCTTCCTCTGTGGGTTAAGGGGGCTACCAGCCCACAAGAAAGGCAACTGAGGCAGAGATCAGAGCCCATTCCCCAGGGTCTTAAGAATAGGTGTGTGTGTGGGGGGGGGGTGTATATTTTTTGAACTATCATCAGAGATGCTATGTGGGGTGATTAATCAAGGGAGATGGGAGAAACCTCCAGCCAGCCAACCAGCTACAGACCCGGATCTCTGAGGTTCTGACTCTAAGCTCTGAACACATTAGTTCTCAGTTGCCATTGCAGATTTCTAGTCACTTCTTCCAGCACCTATTCCTAAGACCCTGGTGAATGGGCTCTCATCTCTGTCTCAGTTGCCTTTCTTGTGGGCTGGTTACAGCCATCTGTAATTCCAGTTCTGGGGATCTAATGCCTTCTAAACCCCAGTGGCACCAGACTTGCATGAATGCAGGCAAAACATTCATACGTGCTGTAAACTACCATGGTATTCTGGGAATTGAATTTGCTTCCTCTGGAAGATAAATCGGTGCTCTTGACAAGGATCTCGTTTGCCTGTTATCATCATGGAAGAAAGATGAAATTTTTGAAATCTGAGAACACCAAATACCATAGCTTAAACAGTCAGGGAGGGCCTAAAGGGCCTGTGATCCACCAGGCGCAGGCCCAGGTCTTGTCTCAGCAACTGGCCTGGGCTGGCCTGGATTCCTTGGCTACAACTACAGTGTCAATGCAAACAGGTTGTTGGTGGCTCTCCCATGGAGGGCATGTGAGAATCAAGGCTGTGCCCAGAGTTTCAGGGCAGAAAGAATGCTCAGTGCAGGCTGAGAGGCACTGGAGCAGAGGGAAATGATGGTTGTCCTGGAAGAGCCAGAGTCCGTGGATTTCTCTGAAGTGTGTTTCAGTATTGAAGCCCAGAGAGGCCTAGGTAGTGTGTTCACATACCGTAGCTTATTCATCTTCCCAATTCTTCCTCATCCCGAGGTAACGATGTAAGTTTGTAACTGACAACTCAGTCATGGAGAATGCCTATGGCTTTGAGGAAGAGGAAACTCACTGCTAGGAGGCCCCTGTCCCCTGCAAGCTCACAGAGCTGTCTCTGCTACACTTGCATTTTTTTCCTATTCTTCTGAGAGGCAGAACCGCAAAGCAGCCAGCCACATGCCAGACTGGGGCCATGGCTCAGACCTCTGAGCCTTCCTTCTCTCTCTTTCCTTCCTCAGATCATGGCCGTCGCAGGCCTCGATTCCAGTAAAGCCCAGAAGTACTCACCGAGCCACTCTACGAGGTCATGGGCCACCCCTCCAGCAACCCCTCCCTACCGGGACTGGACCCCATGCTACACCCCCTTGATCCAGGTGGACCGCTCAGAGTCTCTGGACCAGGTCAATGGCAGCCTGCCATCCCTCCACCGCAGTTCCTGGTACACAGATGAGCCAGACATCTCCTATAGGACTTTCACACCAGCCAGCCTGACTGTCCCCAGCAGCTTCCGTAACAAAAACAGTGACAAGCAAAGGAGTGCAGACAGCCTGGTAGAGGCGGTGAGTGGGGGTGGCTTTTGACCTTTGGACAAGTCCCAAAACAGCAACAGAAACAGGAGAACCTCACATGAGGAGGGAACGGTGGTGATGGGGGGGGGGGGGGGGCCTCTGCAACCGTGTCGCCTGAGGGAGGCTTCTTAGCAGCAGGTGTGGTATTTAAGACCCGACTGAAAACCGGCTGGCGTTGTCAAGTCCCATCATCTTACCAGTCTGTGCCACATTTCCCGAATGGTTCCACTCTTTGTCAGCTCTTTGACATTGGCAGAGCCGAGGTCATGTGTAAAGTCTAGCAGACATGGCTGATGGTGTCCCTACAGCATGCCATGCAGTGAGGGCTCAAGTGGATCTTTCCACTCACTCCATTGATCCTCTTTCCTGTACAGGTCCTGATCTCTGAAGGCTTGGGACGCTATGCAAGGGACCCAAAATTTGTATCAGCAACAAAACATGAAATTGCCGATGCCTGTGACCTAACCATAGATGAAATGGAGAGTGCAGCGAGCACTCTGCTCAACGGCAGTGTGTGTCCTCGAGCCAATGGGGACATGGGCCCCATCTCACACAGCCAGGACTATGAACTCCAGGACTTTGGTCCGGGCTACAGTGATGAGGAGCCAGACCCTGGGCGAGAGGAAGAGGACCTGGCAGATGAAATGATCTGCATTACCACCTTGTAGCCCAGTGAGGGCAGGCTGGCTCCCTCCTGAGACGGGCACAGGAGGGCCAGGGATAAAGTGCCTCATAGTTAGGAAAGGTTAGGCACCGATCGGGAGAAAGATGCTCAATTAGACTTTTGTACAAGTGATACCATGCCTCATGGAAGCCATAAACCTGGTAGGAACAGGCTCTTAGTGGCCAAGCATGTGGTATGTCACGCAGTCGGGCCCAGCCTCAGAAGATTACGGATGGGTGAGGAGGGCGGCCTGGCCTGCACCAAGGCCAGAAGGGCTGCCCAGGAGTCCACGTCTCACACCCAGGGCACGTGCCCACCAGCCTGAAGACAGGGGGGAGAGAGAGGTTAAAGGTGATGACAGTCACCACACCTGTGTCATTACCTCAGCCATCGGTCTAGCATATCAGACACTGGGCCCAGCAAATCCATTTCCAACATCCCATCCCCCAACACACTGCTTCCTAGTTCCCGTGCAGCTGTTCTGAACGGTACGCAGGAGTACCCAGCTACTAGTGGCCATGACAAGGGGAGTGGGACCGGACAGTTCCATTAAGCGATGCCAGTTTACATGAGAGAACGTCACTCAGACGGTCAGGTCTGTCACACTAAGGGCAACTGTAAACTGGAAGAGTACCGCACTTGCAAACCAGGTAAAACTTAGATACGTTAGTTTGTTTAAAAATTAGAGATTTACTGTACATGACTTGTAATATACAATTTGTATTTGTAAAGAGATGGTCTATATTTTGTAATTATCGTTCCGTATTTGAACTGCAGCAATATCCACGGGTCCTAACAATTGTAGTTTCCCACCAAAATCTAGAAATTAGTATTTTTACTTGGGCTAAACAGAACTTGGAGAATTAGAGCCAATCCTCACATATTCAGTAAAAGAATCTTTTGGGGATAAACTTTTGAGTTCAAAAGAACTTGACACTTAAGAATTTTTTCTAAGCTATTTTGAGTCACTATAAACCTATCTTTCCATAAGATGCTGTCGACTACTTGCAGTCCTTTCTTTGGGTTCTCTGATTTTATATTGTACCTCTTATCCACCTGGGTTGCACCTGTCTTTGGTTTGGTTTCACTTTAATAATTCTCTGGTCAGTTAGTTATATAGCAGGTCCAGCTGGCTACTCGGCCCAGTGGCATCCACTGACCTGGCTTCCTCAGCTGCCCAGGCAGGATGCGTCTGGGTCTCTGAGGCAGGAGTTACTGTACAGGCAAGCGGCGCACACCTGCTCACATCCCTGAGGATGCTTAAAAAATAAGAAGTGCTGGCTTTGGGGGAGGGGAGCGCTGTGGCGACCTATGAATGTTGGGGTCAGGACAGAGCCCTGTTGCCTTGCACAGCCGCTGTGCAGTGTGTCTTCTCTGAGAGCTGTCACATGCAACTGAATGAGGGCTGAAGTTCTCATGAGGATACACGCACTGACTGCACGCCTGGGGACAGTGGGCTCTGGGGTCATTAGAACTGTCAGGTGTCCCTCTCTGTCAACAGTCATGTGACATCACCCCATTACTTTGCTAAGGGTTCTCTGCAATCAAAAATACAGGTAGCAGTTTGAGTTCAGAATTTTTAACTAGTACACAGACAACCTGTGGAAACATATTTTTTTTTTTTTTTTTGTAAATAAATTTTGTCATAAAGACCTTACAAACCTCTTCTGAAGACATTCTTACTCCAGATGCAGGAAACAAAACAAAACAAAACACTTCAAGGTTTGTAAATGACTATTTCCTGACACAAAGCCTTTTTTATTAAAATGCAAACTGTTCTTCAGAGTAAACTGTGTAATAATTTCATTGTATGGGGAGCTCTCTTCACACAGCTGGCTCTGCCATGAGAGCTTTAGGCAGCTTTTTTTTCTGCCCTCGGGCTCCCCCGAGGCTCAAGGTAACTTCACACCAGCTGCAGAGTGCGCTGTTCTCCTAAAGGGCTAAACCACCATCAGCGTTTACCTTGGACTCTTGTCTGTCTGCCTGTGCGACTGGTAACATCAGCCTCTCACACTCACCACGTGTTCGGTCGTTCGGTGGGGACGGCTGACTATCTTTCCCAGAGTCCACCCGTCACTGCTGCCTGGCTTTCCAGGCTGCACCACCTCACAGTATGTCTGCTTCCAGCCTGGTTCAACCTCTCATCTAATATTAAATTTCTCTTTGCAAGAAAAATTCGAAGTTGTAGAGCATGTTTTTTTCCCCCCTCTTTAAGGAAGTTTTAAGACGAAATGCTTCTGCTTTCCCGCCCCACCCCCTAGGTGATTTTGAGTTCTTTGGAATACTGCACTTAGTTTAAACTCATGCTTTTAACGACTTTAGGAAGTGTGGAAATCGCTGTGATCTGCTAATCAACAGCAAAAGCCTCCTTTGGAATGTCCGCTGGGTACGTAGACCTGCCCCTAGCTCTAGAGGGGTGCACTCTGAGGCCGTAGCCCTAGCCACCTGAGGAGACTCTAGCCGGGCACACTACCTGCTAGACCAGCTCGATTCCATGCTGTGTGTTGTTGAAGATCTAAGATCTTCGTTGTTTCCGTTTTTATTTTGGGGATGGAGTGTTGAGGTTTACTTGTAAAAAGTTACGCATCATGGGCACACCTCCCCCACAGAAACACCCACTCCAGCTCTTCCTTCTGGGAACTGGAAGGGCAGTGGAGAAACAGGGAGGGTCTCAGTCTCTGGCCTCTGAGAACAAGGGTGAGGGAGGGCTGGTAGAAGAATGGGCAGCAGAGGTGGCAGCCCAGCCAGGAGGGGCCACCCAGGCCAGCAGCTAACAGATAGGGGTAGATCAGGTTCTTTTATCCAAAAATTTTGAAGATTAAAAAAAAAAATCTTTGCATTAGATTTGATGTTGTGGTAGTTTATCAGTGGAAATATGAAAAACCTTGAGGCCTGAGGGATACGGTGTGGTGGGTGAGAAGAATCAATTTGAATTTATGGAAATTACCCTGCAGCTGGCACTGGAGGCAGAAGGGCTTGTGTGCTTTCACCACCTGCTTCTGTGACTATTTCTGGTCCTACTGGCAAGTTGTTCCTGTCTCCCTCCATGATCTGTTACCCTGTCAGGCACTTGGCCAGCAGTGAGATAGGCCCAAGTTCCACCAACACGGCACGGCTCCCCACTCAGCTGTGGGCACACGTGCAGTTTTTTCTTTTTGATGCTAGGTAGGGGTCAACCCTGGGCCGTATGCTTACTAGGAGTGTGTGTACCAGTTTTGGCCTTCCATGTTTTAGGTATTACAGGCCCCTTGCCAAGGAGCCTACGTAGCTAATGAAGGCTGTCCAGTTTCCCATGAGAATCAGTCTAACATGGCCTGGGTAAAGCCCACTTTAGAACTTGCATCATTCTGGCTTCCTTGCCCTGGCACTTGGCCCAGACACTGAAGGCAGAGCTCTCCTGTATGTTCTTCTGTTCTGCTTGGGCTGCAAACAGGAGCTGCCATTAGCGCTTTAGCAAGGGACCCAACACCATCTGTGAGTTCTGGGCATGTAACGTTTACCTCCAGAAACTCATTTCCTTATGTGGCTAAACCATGTCAACATGTGGAATGGGCCTTGGTATGCCAGA
The DNA here is from genome assembly GCF_907164565.1 of Psammomys obesus. Lineage (NCBI taxonomy): Eukaryota > Metazoa > Chordata > Mammalia > Rodentia > Muridae > Psammomys > Psammomys obesus. The sequence goes on along the minus strand of NW_026591918.1, from coordinate 7,644,035 downwards.
GTAAGAGAAAGACCGGGGATGTGACTGAAGAGCGTGCCAGAATTTACCTCCTCTCGTAGAACACTGCCATGCTGAGCAGAACACGCCTCCCCAGGGTGCTGGCTACACTGCGGATGCTACAAATGACTGCCGTGTGACACCTGCTTTTTCAGAATCTCTTGGCAGGCCTAGGAGTTTCTTTCCTGGCCTTCTTTTGGAACAGGAAAAAAGAAAAGGCAAGGTGCAGGTGGGATGAAACAAGAGCAGCCTGGTTTTCAGAGTAAGTGTAGTGGTTGATACCTTCCTTTTTCAACCTTTAGAAGGGTCTTTCTCAGATGCAGCTCTCTGGATGCAGAAGTTCAGAGGGCAGTTCATGCCACTCCCAGTCAATCCTAGTGGAGCCTGGGATCCTGACATTCCCCCTCCAACCTTGGCCCAGCAACATAGCGTTCCATACTGTGATTCTTCCCCACTGGAGATGATGGCTTTAGACATACTCAGAAGTAATCTAATCCAAAGCGCATTTGATCTTCATTCTCTTGTAAGAACAGTCAGAGTGAGGCATCTTGGTCCACAAACAAGTTACTGGATCACATGGAACTTATGAGGGAGTTATGAGTCAAAGAGCTCTTGCAAATGCTACTGACATCTGTTCCCCAACCCAGGCTCAAATACCGGTCGATTTATCTCTCACTCCATTGTTCTTTGCTGTTCTCTGTCATCCTCAGTGCCATGCTGACTGTCTCCATGTCTAGAGAATAAGAAATGGCCAACCGCATCTGCAGAGTGGCTGTGGTGTCTGGACCACTTCCAGGGCCACCATGAAAGGTCCTCTTAGGCTCACATCCTTGGCATGAAGTAGTCACCTGGCCTGCAGGACTGGCTCTATATTACTGCATTTTTTTTTTTTTGTCTGTGTGGCAAGGGTTACATAATAAAATCTTCAGCAGTAAGGCCAAAATGACCTTTTCTTGACTAATGTCCTGCAAGCCGCCTCTTCTAGACTGTTTCATAAGAACCAGAACCAGAGAGGTGCGCATGAGTTGTACAGTCACCTGAGCCCACATCTGTGCACCTCACTCTTCTTATTTGAACCAGGGTAGGAGAGGAGTGAAGAAAAGGTACCTCCAGCTGGTTGCCTCTCCCTCTGATCATGGACATGAGCTCAGGTGCCAGCCCTGGCTGAGCTTCTATCTTGCCTTTGGCCTCAATTAAAGCTTCTTTGGAGAGCTCAGGCCAGTTCAACCATTTTGCATTTGCAGAAATGGCTTTTGGTGGGAGACCAGGGGAAGGATCATTCCACTCCTGACAGCAGAACACTGGGCTGGAGATGGCTAGAGGACAAGAGAGACAAAATCCATGGGGAGAGCTAACCTCCCTGTTAACCTCAGGAGGTCAGGAGGAGGGCCCTCAGACACTGTAAAAGGGAAGTTGCCTCCCTGGCTACCATGGCCTCATTTCCTCAGACACCATGAAAGTCTTAGCCAGGAGTAGGGGCATCTGGGCCCCAAGATTCTACACAGTTTTGGGAAATAATCTGGGGCAGAGCTGTACTAGTTGGATCTCTTGGCTTGACGTGAGTTCCTCTGTCATCCTCAGGCAGTGGCTGCCTTAACGCTGGGTGGCCAGAGTCTGTGGCTTGTAGACAGGAACATCCTTGTCCCAGAGTTCAGGGCACCCCTTAATGATGTCCGCTGCTTTCTCTGCAATCATTATAGTAGGAGCGTTCAGGTTGCCGCTGACCACACTGGGCATGATGGAGGCATCAACAACTCTGAGGTTTTCTACCCCAAGGACCCTGGTTTGCCGGTCGACCACGGCAGTGGGGTCAGAGGGCTGGCCCATCTTACAGGTGCAGGAGGGGTGGTAAGCACTGTCTGCTTTTGCCCGCACAAAGGCATCTATCTCTTTGTCTGACTGGACATGGCTTCCAGGCTGCAGCTCTTTGCCCCGGAAGGGAGCAAAGGCTTCCTGTGCAAAAATTTCTCTGCTAAGTTTCACACATTGACGGAAGTCCTCAACATCGGTTTCTGTGGAGGAGAAATAAATGAGGCTCCCCTTCTTTCACCCTGCTGGCCAAGTCAAATCAGGGGACAAAGATCAGGGACACAGAGAACCAAGCTGCAGATGCTTGTCACCTGCCCAGAGGCAGCGACTGGCAACCAAGCATCCTTGACAAACAATGCCACAAGAGGTCCAGGTTTGTCTGAGTTCTGGCATCTCTGCAAACCAGAAATAAGGATGTACAATCTCTCTGCTCCCTTGTGGCTGTCAAGCCCTCATACCATGGTGGGGCGGGTGGGGGTGCCTAAAACCTTCCTCTTGAGTATTTGTGCTATATGCAAAGAGGCCTGGGTCTGCGGCCTGCTCTTAATGCTGAAAGTCAGAGCAGGAAAGACCAGGCAGGTAATAGGCGCAGGTCTGGTGCTTGTACCGCCTGCAGATGGCTCTGAAAGTGGTACCTATGTCCTGCTATGCAAAGTGGGGCCCCAGGCTGCTTATGTGGCCCAGAACTGAGGGCAACCCTGGTGTTAGGATCCAGAGTAAGGATTAGGGACAAACAGGAGCCATGTAGAACTTCCTTAATTCTGTGCCTCTATACCAGGCCTAGAAGACACGAACGAAGCTTCTGGGTTACCTGTGGACAAGTAGTTGGGCTGAATCACAGGGTGGTCTCGAGGGTCGGTGCTTCGCAGTTTGAGCCAGCCCACACTTGTGGCCCTCATGGTTCCCACGTGTACCTACAAGGGTCCAGAAGAGCCTTGTTCAAAGTAGTCAAAGTACTACTTTCAAAGTACTTTACAGTTCAAAGTAGTCTCCATTAACTACAGCACAGAAGCTCAGAGAAGCCCAGGTTCCCTGTGGGCGGGGCCTCAGCATTCACTGTGCAGAGCAAGGGTTTAGTGTCTGACCCTCTTGCAACCACTCCATCCCCGGTCTGGCCTCTACTCCCTTGTCTGAAACTTTCGTAGGATGATCCCGGGGCTGAGGTAGTTTTGCCTGTTGTCACTGGTACAGATGCTGCCCTCTACACATCCTGTGGACTAGCTCCTGGGCTCTCTCCCTGGGGTCAGGTTTAGGCACCCTATCCTCTTCCATTCAGACAGAAGCCACTGGGGTCTACACTGTAGGACAGATATCCCGATGAAAACCTATTCTAAGGCAGAAGCAGGAAGGCAGGCCTAGTCTCTGGCTCTCTGCATACCTGGTAAGCTTCCTGCTGGGTGGGTTTCCGACCATGGTCAATCACTTGTGATGGCAGGAAGTGGAACTGGATGTCTGGATGCGGTACCCCAGGCCGGCTGCGGATGAACCCTCCCGTCTCCAGGTGGGCTGTGGCTCCATCCCCTGAAATTCACAAGCGGAGGAGCCAGTCAGGCTGTGGCAGGTGTCCCTCTCCTCCCCTGCCTGTCTTCCTAGGCTTGGCGCTCGGCATCAAGGTGTGTACACAGCTTCCTTCTTTCTCCAGGTGACCTCACCCAGCACTGCAACTTCAAATAGCAGCTATCTGCTAAGCGAGGAGCTTTGGGTCTGCAAAGTCTACCTGGTTTATGAGCCCTTCCACATCCTGCTCTGTAGGTGTCACATGGAGCCAGGCTCCTGTGCTCAGTCCCTTGATACTTCTGCCCCTTGCCCCCTCACAGCAGCCTGTCAGACAGGACCTTTGTGCTCTCACCTCACAGAAGGAAAAATGGGCTTGGGTGTCTGTCATCCATCTTTATACCTAGCAACCCAAGGCCCATCTCTGCCCGCAGACCACAGCCACCTAGGTCACCAGGAGCAGGCCCACCTGTGAACTTCCAGAGCCACTCCAGACCGATGCAGGCCTTCCGCAGAGGCTTCTGGGCTGAGTGGAGGGTGATGGGACGTGTGCACGCCTGCTGGATGTAGACCTCCAGGTGGTCTTGCAGGTTCTGGCCAACTCCTGGCACAGGAAGGAGTGGTTAGAAAAAACTGGCTAATGCAGGGGAGAACCCCTGGTTTTGGGAACTTCTCCTCAGTCCAGTCTTTTAAGCCAGTTACTGCTGGCCGTGGCCCCTGCTTAGAGACACTGCTTCCACCTCTTAGACAAGTCTGGCCCTTTCTCAAATGCTGCCAAAGCCTGTCACTCCCTCTACAGCAGTCAGTCAGGTGCCCTTGACTGGCCCTCTTCAGCAGCACCCTCCAAGGACAGGGCCCACAGTTACAACAGGTACTGCTTGGTAAGTGTCACTGTGTGTCTGTTGTCCAGATTAACAGTTGTCAGCCCCGTCGTCTCCCCTAGTCTGCTGAAGGAAGAAACAGCCCCAGCATGCTGTGCAGACTCTACTTAAGCAGTCAAGGCACAGACCACTTTCATAGGCCTTTCTAGGAAAGCTCCCTGTGAAAGGCCAGCCCCTTGTATAGGGAGGATGACGAAAGAAACAAGCCCAGCCCTCAAGGACATCCCAGACAGTTACAAGATGAAGCTTATGAGTTTTACATGAACAGTGGCTCTGGAGCCCTGAGCTGGCCTCCCTTGTGCTCAGAGCAGCTAGAAATCTTGGAGACAGACCTCTAGCACCACAGACCTCTCCTGGCAGTTGTCTTAGCCTTATTCCTGTTACAGGATGCGCTACTAAAGGGCACAGAGGCTGACTAGGGGAGAGTGAAGGAAAACAGCATAAAGATCCAGAATGCAAGAGGGCCTCATATTTATAGGAAGGAAGGACATGACACTTTCAAGAAGTGCCACCTCCTCATTCCAAGCTGCTGGGTTTGGAGAGGGAGCTCACCAGGCAGATGGCATACCACAGGGATGCCCAGTTTCTTGAGGTCCTCTGCATTCCCAACACCAGAGAGCATGAGCAGCTGTGGAGAGTTGATGGCACCCCCACTCAGGATCACCTCCTTGCTGACGTAAGCCTGGAAGAGGCAGGGAAGCACCAATCACACGTCTCGGAAAGCCAGCTGTTCTACGGCCTCATGGAGAGGCGCCCAGTTCTAGTCACTACCACAAGAACGTGGCACCAGGAAATGACACCACTGTGGAGACTCTGCTCCCAGGTCCTAGAGAGAGTGGGGGGGGGCTTGCTGCTTGGCTACTTAAAAGCAATCTGCACAGAGTCACCACGGTATGACTCCCAGCAGTAGCTGTAACAGTGACAGGGGCCTTAGAAGCAGGGTTGGCCAGAGTTCAGGTAAGGTGATTCCATAACTAGAGGGAACAAAACAGGCAGATCTCCTGAGAGGGCGGGTGGGGCGAGGCTGTCTCTGGCACATTGCCGAGTGAAGAAAAGCACCATGTATTGATAGCACATGGCTACATTTGTTTAGACGTTACTAGGGGACTGCTGTGGAGTGTGTGGCAGACAGACGCTTACGGAGGCACGAGGGGGGCGTCTGACAGCTGTTGTCTTGTGTGACCCCAGGGACAATCCTGTCACTGGTGCCATCTGTCAACCCATTGGAGGGACAAGAAAGAGCACGTGGCTGCGTGGGCAAGAGCAAGAGCCTGACTGCCAGGCCGCTGCCTATCCCTTCATGCCCCGGGAGTCCCTCCCACGGGGGTCAGCTCACCTTGTGGCTCTGGCCGTTCTTGAAGTACTCCACACCCACTGCACGTGTGCCCTCAAATAGCACTCTGTTCACAAGCGCCTGCGTCTCCGCCTTGAGGTTGGGGCGGCTCAGTGCGGGGTGCAAGTAGGCACAGGCTGTGCTCCAGCGCTTCCCTGAAGGGCGGAGCAAGATTCCCCTCGTACCTGGGCAGGACGGACTTGCTGGAGAAAGCAAATCTATCCTGCCCTTGACAATGCAAGGCCTGCCTTCAAGGGGTGCCTGTGACCCGAATACCGTACCCTGCAGCCCGGGCTACTGACAGCCCCAACGATTGCTCTTCCCTGCTGTGAGCAAGGCCCTGTAGTATTCCCTGCTCTGTGTCTACTTGGCCCTGTCTACAAAGAGGTGATGGCTGAGAGGATACGTAGTCTTGTGCTGTCTCTTTCTGCCTCAGCTTGCTCATGTGCAAGTCTCTTCGACACCGTGGGCCTTTCATCACACGGCTGTTTCTTCACTCTTCCAGAGCCTCTCCTACCCTCAGCCAGGCCACTGTGTCTGCCCTGGCCTTAGGCAGCACAGGACTGAAATCCCTACCTCTCTCAGCTTCCTAGATCTGTGGTTGTAGGGTTAGACCGCCCCATCCCGGCTGCGCAGGCCCCTGGGGACTCCGCAGTCACGCCTGCTGCGTCACATGGCCTAGAGGCTCATGGAACACCCAAGTAATTGGGCTGCGTCCTGAAACACCCTCTCACCTAACACCAGCCTTATTTTGGCACTTACTGGCTATGACAGAGTCAAGAGGGATGACTGTAATTAGGGGGGAAATAATCAAAGGTCGGTACCTTGGTGGACGGTCATGTCCATCCAGCCGAAGCCCTCCTGTTGGAAGCCATTCATGTCTTCGGTGAGCGGGTAGCCAGCCTGATGTGCTGCCTGTAGGAAGGCCTGGTGAAGGGGGTGGTTGGTCTTGCCCCGAGACACGTGCAGTGGGCCATCGCCACCTCGATACCTGTTGGCACCCAGCTCGTGCCTCTGCGCTTTGCGGAAGTAGGGCAGGCAGTGTGCATAGTCCCAGCCCTCGGCACCTTGGCGGTGCCAGCGGTTGTAGTCCTCGGCATGTCCGCGGATGTAGACCATGGCATTGAGGGATGAGGAGCCCCCCCAGACCCGGCCTCGCGGCCAGTACAGTACACGGCCATCCATGCCGGGCTGCGCCTCGGTGTAGTAGTACCAGTTGTATTTGTCATCACACAGGTTGGCCACAAGGGCAGCAGGCATGTGGATCTTCCACTGGAGCCGCTTGCTCCCCATCAGCAAGTCCTTGGGCCCTGCCTCCAACAGCAGCACCCGACAACTCGGGTCCTCGCTGAGCCGATTGGCTAGCACACAGCCAGCAGAGCCTGCGCCCACCACCACGAAGCTGTACTCATCCTGGCCAGCAGAGGCGGCACTGGCGATGGCCCGTGTGCAGGGTGGCCGTGGCTGGCCCTCCACAGCCCAGGCCAGGGCTCCACGTGGGCTCAGACATGCCCCCCTCCAGCCTCTCAGGACCTGCCACATGCTTCCAGCCCAGCTCCTCTATCCACGGATGGCAGGAACGGGAAGACTCTCTTCCTAGAACAGGGAAAAAAAAAATGGTTTTAAACCTCTAAACTCTATGGCATATGCAGAAACAGTCTGGAGCTAGGTGGCCATGCTGACACAGCAAAGAAGCTGCCTATCTTGGGCAAGGTCGGCCCTGGGGATCTAGAAGTTGGGGGAGGAATTTCATTATGGAGACTGGAGTTGGGGAAGAGGGGAGGCCCCTCCACAGGCTTGGGGTGGGGGTGGGAGGCATCCCTGGCCAACTTCCCTGTGATATCCACAGGAACTTGGAGACTGGGCATCTAGCTGATGAAGGGGAGGAAGGCTCTCCAGCCTGACAGACAAGGGGCTGTCCTCCCCTCTTCAGGCAGGACATTGCATTTGATTACAGGGATACACCAGAGGGGAGAAGCATAAGAGGCCTCCAAATATAGAGGGATGAAATCTCTGGAACGCACAGGCTGAGAGATCCTGGTACTCACCAGGACACAGCACCACAGCCACACTTTGCAAGATCACCTTATGGAGTAGTAGAGTTTTAACAGAGAAATACCAGTGGCTTTTTAAAAAGTATTTTTGAGATTGTATTATAATTAAGTACGACCTGCTCAGTCCAAACAATGTTGCAGGTATAGATATGCCAATGACATTGGTGGTTTCCCTCACCCATGCCGAGCTCGGCATGCTTGCTGCATAGTTGAGAAAAGCCTCGGTATATGCCATTGAACTCCTAGTGACGTGTGAGAACCCCACAGCAACCTCTAGTCCATCTACACCGAGGCTGATACTAAAGGGCTGTAAAGGTCCCTTGTCCCTTTTGGCATGCCTAGATACAGATCGTGACAAATCCCCCCAGCTTTCTCTCAGCCTTGTGTCAGGTAATCAGGGCCTGCCCCAGAAGCAGAGGGAGGCCTGCATGTACAGGAAAAAAAAATAGCAGAGCCTTCTGAGCACTGTGTCTGAAGCAGGAACTCTTCACAGAGGCCCCCACCTCCAGCTCCAGGCCCCATGTGAGCACAGGGGAGCAGTGCTCAGCTCTCCGGTAGATGGACTCATCCTCCGAATAAGGCCCCGCCAGGATAGCTATGTCCTTTGTAAACAAACACCACTTACACCAGTCACTGCTAGCCCGTTACAGACTAGTCAGTATTCCATAACAACTGAGTAACATCTTACAAAGCGAGAAAGCATGCACCAGAACCAGACCTGCTCCTGTCAGAACTGTCAAACAAAGACACCACACAAGTCACGATAACAGCCATTAGAATGTTGAGCATAAAAATTTCAAGAAACAATTGGTATGTAATGGAAGCTTTGGTTTCTTTGTAAACTCAGTTATGTTATGTACGTATGTTTTTGTTTTAATCCCAAGTGTGGGGTTTTAGTCAGCTTTAGTTTGTCCACAGCTGTTAACTGTCTCGTGTGGGTGTGGCTCCTGCCAGCTGGATGAGGGTGTGGGCTAGAACTCTGAGGACGTAAATAAGAACCCAGAAAGAGAAGGTGTGGTGTGTGGTATTGGCATGTGGCCTGCAGCAGTTTGGAGAGACCAGAGGCAGTGTGGTGGTTTGGAGCAGACAGACGGGAGAAATGCCCTGGGGATAGCAGCTTGGGGGAGACTTCTGGCTGCCTTGGCTGTGGACAGAGATTGGTATATTCCCCAAAGAAAGGAGCCTGTGCCCCCTCTCCCCATTTACCTTCTCTTTCCTATTTAGGGTTGGGGGATTGGTGGAAGGGAGGTAGAGGCCTAAACAGCCCAAGTAAAGTAGAGTTTTAAAAACGAGCTCTATATTGGTGGGCTGGGGAGATGGCTCTACTTACATCATAAGCTTGGTGACCAGGACCCATGCAAATAAAAGCCAGGCACAGTGGCACACATCTGTAATTCCAACACTCACTCCTACAGTGAGATTCGAGATGAGACAGAGAATCACCTGAAAGCTGTGAGCCAACTAGCCCAGAGTACACAGGATGGCAGAAACAAGAGAGACCCTGCCTCAAATATATGAATGGAGAGTCCCAGCTCCCAAAAGCTGTCTTGAACCTCCACGTCCACACTGTGGCAATGCATAAATTTGAAATGATCACTTTTACTTAAAAACAAAAATGTGAGGAAAAATACAATATTGGGAACAAAAATGTGATAGGAGGAAATCAGTGAAACTGAATAGAATTATGCAGGAGAAAACGTGAAGAAAAAAGTGAAAAGGGATGAAGGAGAAAGAATGGGGACTTGGTAGCTTTTAGACCATCACACTAAATGGTGGATAAGTAGAGTGTAACAGGATAACTAGACAAAAATAGATAAGTTCCTTGAAAAATACAATGTGCCAAAATGCACACCTTATGAGAAGACACAAGACACTAGAATAAGCCAAAATACATGAATACAAAATACATAATAAGCCAAAATAAGTAGTAAATAACAACAGTCCAAAACAAAGTAGCAAGCCCAGAGAGATGGGTGCTGGGAGACTTCGACCAAACACATAAGGGTGGGGTGTGCAGATTCTCTCCCGTCTCTGTGAGAAGAAACAGAGAAAAAAACCACATCTTCACCCATTCTGAAAGGCCATATCACACTAATAACAAAGCCAGACAAATAAAAGCATCAAAGAGAACTACAGATCAGTATCTTTTATGAACAAAGATGAATAAATATTCTGGTGTGGGTCTTACAGTGGGCCAATCCAGCTGAGGGCAGGGGGATGGGCAGGCAAGAAAAATCCCTCAAATATTAGTAACTTGAATCCAGATATTTTGTACCAGCAAAATGGTTCAGAGGGTAAATACTTGATGTCAGAATGATGACCTGTCAGTCCCTGGAGACCATATGTTGGAGAAAACTGTCTCCCACAGGCTGACCTCTGACCTCCACACACATGCCATGACATTCTGTCTTGCACTTACACACACACACACACACACACACACACACACACACACACACACACGTAAAATGTTTTTAGTGTTTTGAATCCAGTTCTATATAAGAAGTCTTACATACCATATTTAAGTGGGGCTGACCCCAGCATGTTCATCATTTGAAACATTTCACATTGGAAAATCAGTTCATGGTGGCCTGAGCTTTTTTACATCCCTCACAGACGTACAGGCTGGCTTCCCTACCTCAGATTCCAAAGTGGGGGAATCATTCACCCATTTCATGTGCAAAAAGGACTTTCATCCTGCATCCAAATCCAACATCAAGAAAGCATGGATGGCAGAACAGAAGAGATCATGTGACAAAAGGAAACAAGAATTAATGCAGTAGTACCTTCAAGAACAAGAGTCATGTGATGGTGGATTCTTGTGGGAGAAGAGCCTATAAAGAATGGCCTAAATGCCATGGATGAGGCCCCACCAGGAATTAACACAAAGAGAAAGAAAAATGGAAGGAGACACATAATAAAAATGTGAATGGCAGAAAAGAGCTCCAAGAAGAAAATATGCCCACAATGACAAGAACATCAGAGATCAGTCCTTCGGTACTCAGGTTAAAAGTGTGAGGTGTATTAAATGTCACAAGCGGGGTCATGTCAGCATAAAGGGAGACTGCCCGTTGTTTGTCTTCCTGGAATCAATTCAAGTTTAATTCCTTCTGAGGTCTAGGGGCCATCAACGTACCCCTTGGAGCTAATAATAGCAGAGATGAGAAACAATGGGTGTGCGCTGAAATGAAATGCACAGGGGAGAAAGTTGACTGCAAGTGAGTTATCACAGGACTATGTGGCCAGTGATAGTGAAAATCCTGATGTTGAATTCTTAAAGTCACTGACCACCGAACAGAAGCTTCTCAGGAAACTGAGATAGATTTTAAAAGTATATATATATATGAAAGAGAAAAAGTTATAGAAGAACAGAGGTACACACACACACACAGAGCATAAAACAAATTCCCTTTTTCTCCTCCTTTTCCTCCTTCTCCTTTCTCCTTCTCTTTTGCTGAGACTTCAGAAAACAGTAGTAAAGGTAATAATGAAGAAAAAAGGCGAGGGGAGGGAAGAGAAGGAGAGAGGACAGGAGAAGAGAGGAAAGGGAGGAGAGGAAAGGAGAGAGGAGGAGAGAGGAGAGGAGAGGAGAGGAGAGACAGGAAGAGAAGGGGAAGAAAAACATTCAGGAACTAATAGCAATGACTCTAAGAGGACAAGGGTAGAAGACGTTTTCTGAAGAACTTTCTAGGAGTTATAGCAACAGAGAAAGCCAAGAAAAAATTGAGGCTTCTAAAACAAAAGCGTCTTGAGGCTATTATAGCAAATGAGGTCGTTCTTGTTCTCACAGGAAGTCCAGAAGCCATTCTAGTCCAAACAAGAAAGGGCTGATGGAGGCAGGTGAGCTGAAGTCACTGCAGGGCTGAGGGCTGCAGGAGAAGCCACAGCTGGAGTTCGGGTGGTCACAAGGGGGTTGAGGAGCTGAGCACAGCAGAGTCCCAGTGAAGACTGGAAAGAAGGAAGACACCAGAAGCCAGGACACCGATGGCTACAGAAAAGACAGCGCACAGTGAACATCCCGAGTTGGGCACAGCAGTGCCACCCAGTGAAGAGCAAGTGGCAGAGGGGAAGCAGCACTGAGACACTGAGATTAAAAGGGCTCCATCTTCTTACTGAATATCTTTAGTAAGGGCTAACTTACACAGTATTGTGTCTCTAATTAAAAAAAAAAAAAAAACTCTTAGTTTTCCGTCTGTGTAAATTGCCGTTTCAAGTGTGAAATGACACGAGTAGCACAAGGTTGAACTTTGCAGATACTTGTCGGCCATCTATATAGGGGTAGAGAAAAAAAATTCTGTTTGCAACTGTTTCTTATGCCTTTTTTAACCAGATAGTAAATATATAAGTAATAACATGATTTTTTTGTTGTTGTTGTTCTGAAACACCATGAAAACAGTGACAGAACACTGAATAAAAAAGAAGCAGAAAAAACAAAAAAACAGTTCATAATGCCAGGTGTGGTGGCACACACCTTTAATTCCAGCATTTGGGAGGCAAGGGCAGGTGGATATCTGTGAATTCAAGGCCAGTCTGGTTTACATAGCAAATTCTAGGCCAGACATACTTTCTTTAAAAAAAAAAAAAAAAAAATCACACAAGATATAGAAAGATTATCTATAAAATCCCTATCGTTAACTCCAGGGTTAGTGATAAGGGACTCAAAAGCTTTCCCACCAAAAGTCAGGAGCAAGGCAAAGGCCCCCTCTTCCACCAATTCTTCTAACGTCACACTGGGCATTACAGCTAACTCAACAATCAAGTGGAAGAAATTCAAAGGCATTCAGGTTGGGAAGAAAGACATGAAGTCTTCTGGACCTGACATGATCATCTATGTAGAATATCTGGAAGAACTGACCAAAAGGTTTCTTTCTTAGGCTAAAAACAAAAAACAACAACAACAAAAACAAAAACAGCTTAAGCACGACTGCAAGAGGCCAGGCCAAGATGAAAAGTTATGCTCTGATATGCCAGCAATGAGCGGCCACTTGATGAGGAAACAGTGCTATTGAATTGAATGTGCCAAGTAAATAGGAATAAATCTCAAACACAATTTGCAATGGAGATTTGTCAAACTCTAGTAAAAAACATCAGAGAAAAACTAGCTACATGGAGCAATATTCTGTATTTGTGGGTAGGGAGATCTAATATTGTCTGTATTCTTAATAATATGATTTATAAATCAATGCAATCCCAATAAATACCCTCACAAAGATTTGTCAGTATTAGCAACCTGATCTGAAATTCATATGCAGAGGCAAAAGACCTCAAAACAGCCAACACAATGTTCAAAGAGTTATAGGGCTGGCACTACCTGAAAACCCCAGCCTTGCTGCAAAGCACAGTAACAGAAAGTGTGGCCAAAGGAGCAAGCAACGATTAACAGACTAGAGCAGAGCCCAGAATTAAAACCACGTAAATAGACCAGCTGATCTTTGACCAAGAAACAAAGCAGTGAAATAGAGCCAGAACCACTGCATGGACACAAGTGAGCTAGGTAGACCTGGATGCATCTTCAAAGTTCAAAACGGACCACAAGCCCAAGTCTAAGTCACAAAGCTGTGAAGAATCCTAGAGCACAATAGGAAAGCTCAAAGTGGGGAGCTGCCAATGACTTCCGAAGATAGGATGCCCAAGGCCAAAACTAAAAACTGAAGCAAAACACTGGTAAACTCATCAAAATAAAAAATTCCTACTCCACTAAGCTACTGTCAAGGGAATAAAAGGACAAACAACTGACTGGACTTTGACGAGGGACTACCTCATAAAATATACACGTCATATAATGCCCCTAAGGCCATCGGTAACAAATGCTCTGATTACTAAAATAGGCCAAGACATTAACAGACACTTCAGCCAAGAAGATACCCATGCCTGGCCCTTAAGCATTTGAAGAAAAGCTGCACAGCACGTGCCATCAGTGAACTATAACTGAAAAGTAACTGGGACTCGACGGTGCACTCATCATGGTGGTCTACAGGCTACTGAAACAGTGTAGGGGAGTCACATGAAGAAGCCAACACATCTGGGCATGGTGACACATGTCTGTAATTCCAGTCCATGGGAGACCAAGGCAGAAGGACACCATTTTAAGATCAGTAAGGGCTACATAGACCCTCTCTCAGAAAAGAAAGAGAAGGAGATAAAGAAAGAAGATGGGAGAGAAGGAAAGGAAAGAGAAGGGGAAAAAAAGGAGGGGAAAAGAGAGTGAGGAGAAGAAATCCCACACAGCAGTGGATGAACCATAGTATCTCAGATCAGAATGGAAGATTCTAAAAGTATAGTCATAATATAGAAAGAAAACCACAGGCACTTGTAGTCTGAATAATTTTAAAATTATTCATATGAATTTATAAAATTCATATGCATGGAAGTTCTACAGTTTATGAAACAAAACCTGAGAGATTTCAAGGGAAAATAGTTCTACAATAAATGAAGATGTCAATGGTGAAAGTTCAATGATGGCAGATTAATAAGGTAATAGATGAAAAAACACCAAGAACCAATTACACATAACAGAAATAAACAGAGCACTCAACCCAACAACAGAACACTTTTTTCTCAAGTGTACACAAATCTCCAGAACAGATTACACATTTTTAAAGACAGAAAACACAGTCGGACAAAACTAGAAATCAATATGCAGAAAAAAAACCCTCACAAAAATATGAAATTTACGCTTCTAACACCCCAGTGTGTCAGAAAAAATCACCGCGGAAATTAGAAATATGTGAAACAAAGGAAACACAAAACACCGCGACTTACGCAACAAGGTGAGAACAGCATTATCAAGGCGTCCAGAGCTGCATCTGCTGCCTTCAAACAGAGGGAAGATCTTTATCCTGTGGACAGCTAGAAAGTAGAACAAACCAAACCAAGGCTAGAGAGGGAAGGAAACACTGGAGATCAGAGCGGAGATAAAGAAAAACAATGGAGGAAACTGATGAAGATAAAAAAGCTGGCCCATAGAGCAAAATCAATAAGCTTTAGTGTTGTGCTCAACACTGACAGCAAGAAAGCAGTTCAGCTAAGAACAGAATCAACACACTATTGCAAGTTCTTGCCAAAACAACTACACACAGACACAGACACAGACACACACACAGAGAGAGAGAGAGAGAGAGAGAGAGATTATAGCTATTGAATTTAGTAGTTATACAAAATTAACATAATAATCAGTTGCATTCCTGTGCAATAATGACAATCTAAAAAATGAAGGAGTAATGCCCATGTGCAATGGCATTAAAAAATAATAAAATGGGAGTTATAGAGAAGGGTGAGTTCAGATCCTAGCACCCACGTAAAAAACAAACCAAAACAGCTAGGTATGTCTGTGCCTGTACGTGTAACCCTGGCACTGCGGGGCAGAGACAGGAGGATTGCTGGGGCTGGGGCTCACCAAGCCTCGCTCTGGGTTCAGCATGAGACCCTGTCTCAAAGGAATAAGGCAGAGGAAGGAAAGGCTGGAAGGTAGGACATCTGATGTGTGTGCTCATGGGTTTGGATGTGTGTGTGTGTGTGTGTGTGCGCGCATGTACACACACACACACACACAGAGACAGAGAGACTCGAAGAGAGAACAAAAGATTAGGATTAAATTTAACCAAAGACTTAAAGAAATTCTGTATTAGTTACTTTCTCGTTGCTATGACAAAAACTCAGCAGAAGGCAGGTTTTGCCCTGGCTCATGGCATGAGGAGACACAGTCTATCATGGAGGGGAGGGATGAGGCGGGGGTGGGAAGTGGCTGGCCACGGTGGATTTGCACTCAGGCAGCAGAAAGATGACTGCGGCCTCTGTTCACTTTTCATTATTCAGCTGAGGACCTCAGCTTGTGA
This sequence comes from Psammomys obesus, assembly GCF_907164565.1. Taxonomy (NCBI): domain Eukaryota; kingdom Metazoa; phylum Chordata; class Mammalia; order Rodentia; family Muridae; genus Psammomys; species Psammomys obesus. The sequence continues at coordinate 7,628,632 of NW_026591918.1, read as the reverse complement.
CATAGTCCCACTCGCCTTTGAGGGAGGTACTCCTGCTTCCCTGTCAAATTTCTGGAAATGCCCCCACCAACACAACCAAAAGTGCGGCCTCTAGAAGATTCTGAATCCTATCAGGTTGACAGTCAAGATTCACCATCATATTGGTTGTTGAAAACTGTAAAATGTTGCTAAAGACATCAAAAAAAAAAAAAAAAAAAAAAGGAATAAAAATGGAAAAACATCCCACATTGAAAGAATTACTGCTGTCAAGATACCAATGTGATGGGTAGATCCTAAGTAATTTCTACCAGAGTTTTTCAATGGCGTTTCTTTTTTGCAGTAGAAAACCTCAGTTTGGGAGTTAGTGAGATGTTTACAGGCCTGACAGCCTGAGTGTGAGCCTACAGCCTCTATGTTGAAAACAGAGGTGACTCCTACAAGTTGTGCTCTGGCCTTCACATCAACACAGTGCTACATGCATACACACGATAGATAAAAAATGTAAAGAAAGAAAGAAAGAAATCATTTAAGAAATTAGGTGGGCTCTCAAGGGACACAGAGCAGAAAAACAACAATAAAAATACCAAACCGAAACCCAAGAAAGATAACATAACTAGAAGACTCACAATTCCGGATTTTAAAATTGCAGCAACTCTGTGTTCACCAAAACAGTAGCATTGTCAGAAGCAGACATGTGTGGGCTAATGCAGTACAGCAGAAACGAGTTCTTGCACAAATGGCCCAACTGCCTCGACAACCAGAGCAAAATCCATTCAAACAAGAAGCAGTGATCTTAACAAACGCTAGGATGGGACACAAGCCACAGGCTGGAGCATGAGCTCAGACCTTTTGCCATAGACAAAAGTCAACTAAGAAGCTGGGGAGGTGTTTATTTAGGAAAATGGCTGCTGGTGCCAGCCTGAGCACCTGAGTTCACATCCCCAGAACCTATGTAAAAAGCCAGGTTAAGGGGGATGGAGAGGTAGAGAACCTTAAGGAACTGAACTCAAGTCTTCAGCACCCATGTAAGAGGCTGGGCATGGTCACATATGGAACTGCAGAGCTGGCAAACATGGAGACGGGGGTTTATTGGAATTTGCTGGCCACCAGCCTAGCTATGGTTCACGTGTTTCATGGGGAAAAGGTGAAGAGTGATGCCCTCATTTGGTGACCATGAACACATATGTACATATAAACACACACACACACACACACACACACACACACATACATACATACACACACACAGAGTCAGATGTGGCAGTGCAAGCACAAGCACATAATCTCGCTAGGAAGGCAGAAATAGGAGGGTCCCTGGAACTTGATGGCCAACCAGGCTAGCTGAATCAGCAGCTCTGGGTTCAATAAGAGGCCTTAGCTCAAAAGTTAAAGTGGAGTCAGATGTGGTGACACATACCTTTAATCCTAGCACTCAGGAGGTGGAGGGCAGGCAGGTCACACCGATCTCTGTGGGTTTGAGTGGCCTAGCCTAGCCTAGCCTAGACGGATGGACAAGCACTCAGGAGGTGGAGGGCAGGCAGATCACACTGATCTCTGTGGGTTTGAGTGGCCTAGCCTAGCCTAGACAGATGGACA
>NW_026591918.1:7581492-7627047 GCF_907164565.1 Psammomys obesus | reverse complement strand
GATCTCTGTGGGTTTGAGTGGCCTAGCCTAGCCTAGACAGATGGACAGATGGATGGATGAATGGATGGGAAGAGAGATAAGGTGGAGAGTTGTAGAAGAAAGACACCAGATACTGACCTCTGGCCGCATGAATGCACAGCCACACACATGTACACACACTTGAATATGCACATGTGAATATATCACATATATACAGAAATTAATTATAAAACTCCCAGATGAAAACATGGGAGAAATCCTCATGACGTTACATTTGGTAATAGTTTCTCAGAAATCATACCGAGAGTACAGGTAATAAAAGAAAAAAATAGGTAAATTTTAGTTCCTCAAAACAACAGTCTTACACATCAAAGGACACTAACAGTGAAATGACAAGTGGGTACAGTAGAACACTCTTGTAATCTCAACACTTTTGAGGTAGAAACAGAAGGTCTTTGTATGAGGCCAACCTGATCTAGGTCCAGGGAGACATTGCAAGACACTGTTTCTAAAAATGAAATCCAAGTGAAATGATAAGCCCACAGAACAAAAACATCTGCCAGCCTCATGTCTGATAAGGCGCTAATATCCAGGATGCACAACAAACTCCCGGCACTTAACAGCAGCAACCTCCCGATAGACACGAATAGAAGAGGACTTAACACACATTTTTCTAAGGAGGGTGGTCGTGGAGCCAAAAAGACACGTAAGCCTCCACCAACCATCAAAGCCACAGGAAGTATCAGCTCACACCCCTCAGTATGCCTGGGATGGAAGCCAGAAGAAAACAGCAAGAGTTAGCAAGGACTCCCAGAAGTCACAGCCTTTGCACAGTGCTGTGATAGCCAAATGCTAGCCACCGGGGGATACAAGCTAGCGGTTTCTCAAAAAGTCAGAGTTACCACATGCTCCAGTAATCCTTCCCTGTAGGCGTTCACAGAGGAGGCGAAAGAACATGCTCGGGCTGGCAATGGCACACCGGTGCTGTAGCAGCACTCATCGCAAAAACCAGGAAGGACAACATAGACTCGTGTATTCAGATGAATAGATACGCAAAATGTGGTACATAGGGACCATGGGATATTATGTATCTCTAAAAAGGAATGGAATTCTGATACAAGCTAAAACAGGAATGAAACTTGAAAGCATTATGATGTGTGAAATAAGCCAGATACACAAGGATAGGCAAATCTGTAGGCAGAGAAAGTGGATTAGACATTACCAGGGACAAGGGAAAGAAAACTGTCTAGTGGGAACAAAGCTTCTGTTTGGTTAGCTGAAGAACTGTGAAAATGGCCAATGGTGGTGAAGGCTGTTACTGAACAGTAAACTTAAAAGTGATTAAAATTGCCACTCCCCACCCCTTGCCAAACAAACTGAAAAAAAAAAAAAAAAAGCAAACAAACCAAAACCAAAAACAAAGCAAAACCCAGGGCCCCGTAAGCAGTTTGTGGGTGGGTGCTGAGAAGCAGCATAAAGGTAGAGCTTTATGCGGGTAGGGCTGAGCCCAGTGCTGCAAGGACAACAGCTCCAGGCCATCTTGGTACAAAGCCAAACACTGCCATAAAGACAGTGAAAATGAAATGAAACAATCACGTCAAACCCAACAGATCTGAGAACAGCAGTTGCTCTGAGCAGGGAACCCCAGGGTTTCAGTTTGCATCTACTGTGCTTTATTTCCTAATCGAGGCATCCAGTATCAAGGTCTGAAACAAAGGGCAGTAGTTAACGTGGACAGATTTAAAAGCCTTTACCAGGAGTGGGGGAAGCAAGAAGACAGAGGCTATCTCTCAGAGTTGAGTTTTCTTTTCTCTCCTTTCTCGGGGGGATTTCAGAACATGTCTCCTACCACTGCAGGACTTCAGCTCCTCCACCATGACACCCTTGCCCCCACCTCAGGTTAGCTTGGATCTGAGACAGACACAGATCTGTCTGCATGTGGTGTACAGATCAAATACAGAGAGGAAATTAAATACAAGGCCACCACACCCTGCTGTTTTGCTTTTGCTGTCACAGGCCTCCATAGCATGACGGAAGACTTCTCAAACCGGCACCTGAAAGTGGGTATTAAAAATATGTGCAACTCTGCGGTCAGAACATTCAGATTGCTCGTGGTTTTGGGTCCATGGCCAGTCACACGAGTCTGGTGATTGGGGGTAGGGTTAAGCTACGAAGGAACTGGAGCCAGAATAGTGCTTACCCACCATTTCAGGAGCCCCTTATTTGGGATATAATCTGACTTCAGGCTCTGCAGATGGAACATTGGAAACCATCTCAAAGGACCTTTTGAACAGGGCTCCTTTCTCGTCATTCCGTCAGTCTGTCCATTTGTGTGTATGTGTTTCTAATATTCTCCCAGTACGTAATATGTACATACTATACTAGGGTCAGACCCATAGACCCCAGAGCTCCTGGCTCTCAGTCATCTGAAAAGAACTGGCTCTGAAGAAGGCTGAACACACCTAGCCAGGCCCACAGCCTAGCCAAGCATAAAGGAGTTGTTTTGGTCCAAGGAACCTGGGTTCCTGGAAAAATACGAATTCTGCTCTGGGCCCAGTTGGGGAGTAGTAAGCTTTTCCAGGCAAAAATGGGCACACCGGGTTCTTAAAGGCACAGTCCATGGTCTCAGCCATTTTACTTCCAGGAGATTAACTAAAAGGGAATGCTGCACAGCTAGACCAAAAGCACAAGGGGGTCCCATCCTGGGTCCTAAACACCACAAAGAAAGCACAATCTGAATGCCTACTAACAGGATTCTGCTTAAAAGTGTGTCTATCCACACAAAAGCATCCTGTGGACGTGTTTAAATAGTGACCGTATGACCCTAGCATTTTAGACAGGCTCAGGCTGACCTGCTCAGCTGCTCAGGAGAGTCAAGACTCAGAAAGGTCACTTATTTCCCAGTGAGTCCCAGCACTGCCCCAGGCTCTTTGGCCTTCACACCTGCCACTGTTCCTAGGGCACAGATCCTCAACCCCATGTTGGAGGCCATGGCCACCCTCGCCAATCTGGGAGTCACTCTCAGAACTAGAGGATTTGGGGCAGATCATCTCAACTTTGTCGCCTGGCCTTCTAGTGTGGGCTAAGATTTGCCATTTCCAGAGAACCCAGATGAGGCTGCCAACTGAGAATGATGTGTGTGGGTAGAAAGAGTCTGTGTCATCAGGCGGGGACACTGTACCATTTGATACTTCTCAATGTACCAAACTGACCAGAGGAGCAACAGCTGCCTGTTCTGAGCACTGGGCATGGGTTGTGCCACTGAGTCCCCTAAAGGTACAAGGGAATACGAGGATCTTCACCATCACTGCCTGAAGGGAAGCAAGCCCCAAGAAGCCAAGTTCCTGCCCACACCCCATGTCAAATCAGTGGACAGACCCACCTCCACCACAGTCCCTACCAATTAAGCCACAGCGAGGCAGCCAAAAGGTCACAGTCTGAACGTGGGATGGGAAATGGATCACCAAACACCCATGCCAGAGCAAAGGAGGCCAAGGAGTTGGCAAGGGTTGGCTGCTCTCCTGCAGCCCAGCAGCTCCTTGCCGGTAGTACTACTTCCCCATCACCAGACCTATAGTGTTTCTGGGTGAGTTGGGGGCAGCTGAGAGTGGAGCCTCAGTCTCTGAGCTGAGACGTAGGGTCTAGTGGTTCTAATCGGAATTTCACTGTTACCTTCATCCCAGGCAACCTGAACCCCTAAAATATCACAAGGAGCTTCCTAATGGCCTCAGAGTCTCTGTTGTTCTAAGAACCTGCCAGCTGGTCTCTGTCTCTGCCTGTCACCTCTTGCTCTACTTAGTTCCACTTGCATGTACTAGACCCCGGCATGTACTATCTATCTTTTCCTCCAGTGCCTATACCACGTTCTGTTCAATGGGCTCACCCCTCCCTTTCTGCCTACCTCACTTAAGTATCAGCTTTGTACAGAAGCCACTGGCCACATTCACCCAGGGGCTTCTCTATATTCCACTTTCCGTGTGCTGAGCCTAGCTTAGAGGCTGCGCTCTGTGATATTGGCTCCAAAGAGACACTCAAGGATCAACCTGTACATGGCCTATAGCCAGCTGTTCCTGGCTGTCTGAGACTTTGGAGCCAAGCCTATCTCCATCAGTGCTAGGACAGACAGGAAGCACAAGGCAGGAGGGACAAGTTCGGAATCCTAACCCGGCTACCTGGACGTAGACACAGATAAAGCAACTGTGACACACACGTCGCTGAATGCCCAGCGAAGCCCAGTCAACTAAAAGCTTTGTCAGTATTGTTGCATGTCGTCGGTCATCTTAGTTCTCAGGAAGATGAGACACAAGAGTCTCACAATGGGGTTCACAGAGAGCTTGAAGTTGGCCTATGTAGGCTAAATAAATGTCTTGACAAACAAAATTAAATGTTAACAAAGTTTAAGGCATTCTCTTCAAAAATCTATTTTCCCTCCATTTCTTATATCATCAACATGGGACCATAATTTTCCTAAACTCAAATTTCTCTTCCTAAGAATCTTTCTACACAGACACACACAGCAAACAACCGCGGCAGGGATTCTCGTCTCCCACAACAGAGAGCTTCTTGGCCTCTGAGAGGTGATATCTGAACAGAGAAAACAAAGCCATGCTCCCTCGGCCCCTGTGGTACATGCAGAATACTCCCTGACTCTGCTGGTGAAGCTACTGTGGACGGGATGAGGTCGGATAAGGGAAATTCCCTATCCCCAAAATCAGGTCTGTAAAACCTGTTGTCCATGGAATCCAGAACCTCTCCCACACACCCTGGATCCAGGAGGTATAAAAAAACAAAAAACAAAACAAAACAGGTCATTGGTTTACCTCTCACCCTGCCCAGGTAAAGCCGGGCCTTCCCTGCTTCCTACTCTCTACTACAAAAATTCTCAGACCCTGGTAAAGTTCACCATTTTGAACAGAGTCTGCTCTTTTGTTGTTCACCTCTCGCTTATTCTGTACATGAAGCAGAGGCTGCCGAGAAAGCGCTTAAGAGTTGGGAGTCTTCAAGGCTGATGCTGCATGTCCCAGGGCCTTGCCTTTGCAGATGGCCCCAGGTCAGTGATTCCTAAGTTGGAAACCTACATGATTTCAGAGGCGGCGGCTGCCTGCCTGGGATCTTTGGACTTAATGCTGCTCTTCCGTCTCCCTTCCCATAGCCACCTGCGACACACTGGCTCTGCATTCAGGAATCCAATCTCTGTGTGCGTCCCTACGGCCTAGCTGAGCTCCCTTTTTCTCTGTGATGGTTGTCATCAAAACGTAACAGCAGGTGGGGACTCTGGGACCTAACATGGGCTAGAAGAGCTCCTGCCTTTTCTGTTCGTTTTTTGTTTTGTTTTGTTTTGTTTTTGAGACAGGGTTTCTCTGTGTAGACTTGGCTATCCTAAACTCACTTTATAGACCAGCCTGGGCTCAAACTCACAGAGATCCACCTGCTTCTGCCTCCCAGAGTGGTGTGATTACAGGCATGGGCCGCTGGGCCCAGCTGCACACTTGCCTTTTATAGTTTGACTGTGAACTATCCTCGATGAGCTCCTGTGTTTGAACACTTGGTCTCCAGCTAACAGTGCTGTTTGAAGAGGTTGTGGAGCCTTTGGAATAGGCAGACATGGCTGGGGGGCAGTAGGTTCCTAGATATGGGCCTTGAGGTTCTAGCCCAGTCCACTCTGCCTGAAGCATTCTTCGCTGACACCTTGCACAAAGCCATTGCTATAAGCTCTGGTACCAACTAACTGACCCTCTCAGCCATCACCCCTTCCCTACCATAACAGTCAACATCCCCTGAACTATGAATCAAAATAAACCTCTCCCCTCTTAAGTTGCTTCTATTGGATATTCGGGCACCGTCATGGGAAAAGCAGCCATCATACTGCACGCCAGGGAATATGCTGCTCCTGTGTGGGGGGAGTGAGGGGTTTCCTGCCGCTTCGTTCCCTTGAAGCCTGATGTGGCTGATTGCCCAAGGTGTATTTGAGGAAGGTGTATTAGAAGAGAGGATGCAGCCAGGTTGTTGTCAGGTGCCCTCCCAAAGGCGAAGAGCCAGCATAGGGTGATGGAAACAGCTTAGGGATGGTGCGCTCCAGCCAGGAGCTCCACACACACTGTGCTGTGCCTGGATGAGTGGACCGAACAGCAGAGAGAGTCTAAGCTGATGGGGCCATGGTGCTCTGGCTCAGCAAGTGTAGATCTCCGTGTCTGAGCTCTTGTGTAGTAACAGGGCAACAAGAGAAAAAGGAACTATTCTTCAGGGCTATTAAAGACCCTTCTTGTGACAGGCCCAGTGCAGAGTGGATGTCAGAGCTTCAAAATGACTGGTGGCCTGGTGGACCTGTGTTATCAGCCTTTACCCATCAGGAACCAAAGTGAAGATGGGAGGTTGTTTCATTTACTAACAGCAAATGAGGAAGCCTAAAGCTGCCAGAAGCAGGTACAGGGTAAAAACTTGCTATAAAAGTGGGGCGGGTGGACATGCAAACCATGGTACAGAGAAGCACTGATTTTTTTCCTAAGTAATTTGAATCTACTTCTAACGACCCCACAGACCTTGCCTAGCCAACTCCTTCCCTAGAGCCTTCCCCACAGGGTCCTAACAGTGTCCTGCTGCCACTTCCCTCCCTATATCTCCCACTACACTTCTCCACAGCAGCTGCTGGAGTCCTAAGATGGAGGTTCCTGGAGCCAGAAGTAGGAAAAGAAGTATGTAAGGGTCAGCTTGGACCTCACCAAAGTGACGCCATGCAAAAGAGACAACTGAAAACAAAGGACTTCTCTTAACACCTGGGGAGAGAGTCTAAATAAAAAACTGCAATGCCACCTAGGAAATACCCTGCCAAAGAAATACTCTGTGATGCTAATTAATACTTAAACTGGAATGACATCATGTTTTCAGATACTCCCATCAAGTATGGCCCATAGAGCACAGGAAATAGAGAAAACTAAGGATGTGATGAAAGACATTTGTCCACTGAATTCATGTGGGGAGAAACCACACACATTTCTGTTGTTTGTTTGAAACAGCATTTCTCTGTGTAGCCTTAGCTGTCCTGGACTCACTTTGCAGACCAGGCTGGCCTTGAACTCACAGAGCTCCACCTGCCTCTGCCTCAGCCTCCTTGAGTGCTGGGATTACAGGTGTGAGCTACCACAGCAGGCTCACATTTCTTAAAAATATATTCAAGGAAATAAAAATGGCATATATGTCTGTGGGCGTATGTGAGGGGTGGGGTGGGGGTAGGGTTTTTTTTTTTTTTTTTTAATGAGAAACAAGAGGTCGTGTGGTTCTTAGCTAGTTCCTGGGAACTAGAATTTAGAGGACAGATCTGAGGAAGATAAGAAACCATTGTCTGTCAGATGTGACAATGGTCTTGGGGTGATTAAAAGCCTTTCAGAAATACAAGCTGGAAAACAGGCAGAAGAAAAAATACTCACCTGTGGACATTTTTTGTTGTCTTTATTTTCTCAACACTGTATTTACATAACATTTACATTGCAGATTATGAATTTTTTAAAAAGTCATAAAGAGTAGAATGAAATTAAAAACAGGGTTACCCACAGGTGATAGGAAGGCTTAGAGAAGGGAACAGAAAAGGAGTCCCCACCTCATTTCCCTCTAGCTAGATTTGCATATGCTTTCAAATTTCCACACAAGGGAGAATTTCAGCCATGGTTGACTAAGAATCTCAAATATCACCCAGAGGAGGGAGAGAGAGCACCAAGAGTTCAAACACAGGAGCTCATGGAGGATATTTCACAGTCATAGCATAAAAGGCAAGTGTGCAGCTGGGCCCAGTGGCCCATGGTCTGTAATCCCACCACTCTGGGAAGCAGAGGCTGAGCAAGGCACAGACAGACGCTGCTCACTCTTCCCAGGAGCTGGGATCTTCTGTAGAGGCTTTGCTGCAGCTCTTTTAAGTTACAAAATTTTCTCAGTCTCAATTTGCAAACACTCACCTCACTTCAGAAGTGACAGGACACAGTGCAGTCTCCACTGGGGCAGCCCACACCCTCTCCTGATTCTCTGTGAAAGATAAGTACAGAAGGAAGGTAGAGGTGAGAAACTTCTCCAGATGTCTGGTTCAGCGACCTTACCTTTGGTCTTGCAATGGACATAGCTTTTACTCTTGTGTGGCTTGCTGTATTGTTGGGGGTTAATTTTCAGTGTGTTTTAAGACCAGCCCATGAGAAATTAAAAATCTAAAGGTAAGTTAAATAAGCAAACACCTACTCGTTCACCACAGAAAGTAAGAGTGCATCACAAACGGCACCCTGAGTGCTGGAGCCTCCCAAATCTGTTCCGTCCATCAGAAAGAGATGTCTGTCTCTCCAGCACATCATTAAGATACAACAGAAGACAAGAGCCAGTGTGAAAATGGCTCTTACTGCAAAGAACTCATGCCCCACTTGGACTCACAGAGCAACTAAAATCAGGAAAGAAGCCTGGCTTTGTGCCTTCATGCTGTGTGTCTTGTTACTTTGAGTCACAGTCCTGCTTGACTCTGTAGAGGTATGAGAATGACTAAGGCCTGTCCATCCACCTAGCCTATCCAGTCCTCTTGAAGACTGAAGGCAGAGAGATAAGTTAGTTATCATCTTGGGCCTGCAGTCACCCTGGATTCCAATAATAGCAGAACCTCCCAGGGTAGATAAACCCTAGAGGAAGGCATTTGTCTCTGGGTGAGACCATGTCCTGGGCCAGCAATCAGAACCACTTTGTTGTCCCCTCAAGAAATAAAGACTTCTTCAGACCACATTACAGAACCAAAATTGAGACACTGACTACACCTTAATCAGGACTGCATGCCTCTAGTCCTAGGCCCCGATTGATTTCCTTCCTTCCTTCCTTCCTTCCTTCCTTCCTTCCTTCCTTCCTTCCTTCCTTCCTTCCTTCCTTCCTTCCTTTCTCTTTAAATTTATTTGTTTCTCTATAGGAGAAATAGGGGAGTAGAATAAGTTTGTGCAAAGCATGTGTCTGGGAAGTGGGTCTCATATCACATCCTTTCTAATGGAGGTTTGTTGTTGCAACCTTACTCTCAGGTTTTCCAAATCCAACATAAATACTTCTACTCTGTTTTGGCTTTCATAGCTGCCTCCTCCCTCAAGGCAGGCTTTCCTTTCTAAGCTCATGCTTGCTAAAGACATGTCTTTTCTCAGCCTTCTTGCCCTCATGAACCACAGAGATACAGCCTTCCTGCTGCCTTCATGCTGTGTGTCTTGTTACTTTGAGTCACAGTCCTGCTTGACTCTGTAGAGGTATGAGAATGACTAAGGCCTGTCCATCCACCTAGCCAGGTGGGGATCCCTGGGCTGTTTACATATTATTCCCAACGTGGTCACATTGATCCAACATCCTCTCCTCACATCTCACCATCACTCATCTCTAACTGGCATACTGGGATGAGTGGCTCAGCCTAGCCTGCTGGGGCTGCTGGAGCCAGGCTTTTGCCCTAAAAATATGGTTATGTTAAGGGCAACACTTCCATGAAGACTGTGTGGTCTGAAGCCCATGCCCACCTGCATTCTAGCAGCAATGGAGCACCGAGCCGCCTTCAAGTCCAATGAGGGCATTTTGTGGGTCCATAGTACCTGCCCTGCTCAAGGCCCGTTACAACCAGGATCATGCCTCCAACTTACAAGCATGTCCCCTTCTAGGCTTCTGACCCAGTGTAACCACAGGAGGTCCCAAGACAGCAAGAGGAACAGCTTAAAAGGACTCAACTACTCCACTGTAGTCAGTGACAACTATGTTATACTAAACTCATCACAGAAAACAAATTAAATCAGAGCTCGCCCAACTCCCAACAGCCCCAAGTTCTAGAATTCACACCTGAACATGGTGTCGTTGTTCTCCCTGGGGGAGGGGAGAAGTCGCACAAAACAAAAACACAAACATCAACTTGTAAAATAAATGCACACTTGGATATGTCTCATACATTGGGGTTCGAGGTTCCAGTCCCATACTTTAAAGTGAAATCTGGTGGTCAGGATCCTCAGGCCACAGGGTTACAGCTCAACCACACCCAGGATGCAGCCTTCCCAGGACTCAGTGGTTCAGAGCACTCGCCCTTCTTGCAGAGGACCAGGACTCAGTTCCCAGCATTCCGCATGGTGGCTCACAACCTATGTCCATGTCCAGGGGAACCACTGCTCTCTGCTGCCCTCCATAGGCACCAGGCACGCATGCAGTACACAGAATACATGCAGGCAAAAAACATACACACAAAATAAGTACAACTTTAAAATAGAAACATCTATTTACTTCATAGTTTCTTGTGCTTATGAGGGCAAAAGAAAAACCTATAATCCCACAAGTTAGGAAGTCAAAGCTAGGCAGGAGATTTTGAAATCAACCTGTGCTAGATAGTGAGACTTTGTAGAAAACAGAAACCTAATATCTAAAATATTTAAAAATACAAATCTCAAAGCACATGAAGATTTCATCCAGTTCTCAGTACATGTCCTGAACTGCATCTGCCCTCCCCCTTTCTCTCTTTCTCTTTCTTTCTTTCTTTCTTTCTTTTCTTTCTTTCTTTCTTTCTTTCTTTCTTTCTTTCTTTCTTTCTTTCTTTCTTTCTTTCGAGACAGGGTTTCTTTGTGTAGCCTTGGCTGTCTGGACTCACTTTGTAGACAAAGTTGGCCTCAAACTCACAGAGATCCACCTGCCTCTGCCTCCCCAAGTGCTGGGATTCCAGACGTGAGCCACGGTGCCTGACCCTTCCGCCTTTCTTGACCTCATAGATGTGTCCCGTTTTCTCCTCCATACCACACAGAATGTGACCCTCAACTATAACCAGTAATAATTATAGTATCAACTACAGATTAATCCAACTATCAGTGATCGAAGAATGTAACATCCTGCCTACTTCTAAGACAGTGCCAAGTGCCTTTCCTTGCAACTCTACGAGGCTAATTCCATGTGTAATGAGACTCTGAGAGTAGAAAAAAAAATCCATTTCTTCTGTGGTTTGTGTTGATAACAAACATGTAAATCAATGTAAGTATCCATGGGATGGAGATCACTGCCATGAAAAGGTCATGACCTCACATGGTTTCACCCCCTGGAATCGTCTGGGGTGGCATTAACACTGAACTGTAATCACGCCTGGGTATGGGGTGCTCCTGTGCCAGCCCCTCCTACTGGGCAGAGAATATATGGAGTTCCACGCCCAGGCTGGCAATCAAGGACTGCAAGCCCTGCATGACCTTCAGGGTCTCTGGCTTAAAGATGGCATTAAATTAGTCACGGCAGAGTCCAAGCAGCTGGAGTGGAACAGAGGGCAGAGGCAGCACCAGAGGCTGGAATGTTCCAGTGGCTGCTATCCCAGCTAGGGCTGGCCAAAGAGCCCTGGCAAGCAGCTGGTATTCAACAGAACCGGCTCCCTTTTCACAAGACAATGAATCTACTGTTAACTGCCCAGAGACTTAATATTTGAAAAAAAAAAAAAAAAAAAAAAAAAAGTGGAAAATTCCACCTGTGTGGGTGGAAGCTAGACTCAGGGTATGTCAACAATCCTCGCAGACTTGTCCTCTCCAGGACAGGTTCACCAGAGTAACAAAGGTTGTGGGTTCAGGGGAATTTTCCCATATGGGAACATGGAGTAAACATTAGAGTAAAAATGTCTTCATTGTCTTATCTCTACTACTCTAAATCTACACAGCAAATTTAAACTCTTCAACTTACTTTCCTTACTCTGGTTTCTTCTGAGTTTCCTGATGCTAGAGAGACAGAGCTAATGTCCATTCCATGTTATAGATGCATGGGGAAACTGAGGTAGTGAGAGAGCAAGAGCTTTGGCCATGGCCAAGAGACAACAAGTGAGTCTTGGAGCCAGGAAGCGTGGAGGATTGGAGTCTCAGCTACAGTGGCAACACACAGCCTGTTGGAAGACTGAGTGTTGGACAAAGATGTCTTCCAGGCTCAGACCACACTGTGATCTTCTACATGACAGCTCTTGTGGACTTCCGGACTGAATGCACCACTCAAGGCAGCATGTGGGAAGCTCTAAAGATTGCTCCCCTTGGATTCCAGTCACCTCTTCACTATTGTGGCTCACTCATGGCACATCATTGTACAGGAAAGGAAACTGAGGCTATGAGAAGAGCAGTGGCTTGCCATATATCCAGGAGAAGCAAAGCTCTCCCAACATCTGTGGCCTTGCTTCTGGTTACCAGGCTTAGCAAGCGGGTCTACTCCAGCAGGTTGCTTTGGAGGCCGAATGTTCAATCAACAAGGATCCATGGTGTCGTGAGGAGGGCACTTGTGGCAGGATAGAAATTCCTGACGATAGGCAGATACAGCCCCCCCCCTGCCCAGGTGTGACCCCCCCATCTGTGGTTGCAAGGGCCCTGCTTATATTTCCTTTCACTGCCCACTCTGCAGCCCTGTCCACAGGCCACAGGTACACACTCCTGCCCTAGAGCCAGGCAGTGTCCTCGCTAAGCCTGTCATCACAGGCCTTTGGTGGAAACTGCTCAGGCTGTGTCCAGAGGCTGTGTGGGCACCCTTGCCTGAGTATTCTCCCATATCTACAACCCCTTTCCTACCATCACCTTCACCCCGCTCTTAGTCCCTCCAGATTCTTTTCCTGGACAAGAAACCCAGCTAGCTGCCTTACCCCTTTCTCAAAACAAAACTATTCCAAACCCACTACTCCAAGCCATTTCCTCATGCTTATCCCACCTTCTCTTGCCAAGGTCAGGTGAGGCCTCTCTGGCTTCCTGCGTTCATGTGACACCATAAGCTCTTGTGCTAGAGTTGAAGCGCCTCCTACCCGCCTTTAAGCCTCAAGGGCCAAGAAATGGCTGACTGACAGACCTGTCCCTGAGCCTGACCTCTCTATCCCCACTGTCCCAGAGCTCTTGCCCTTTGCTCTGAGCTTTCTACAACAGGGGGTGTTCTGCCAGGGCAGCTCCAAGCCTGGCCAGGCCTTGGCACCCAGCTCCTCACTGAATGAGCACGTGTTGGCAATCGGCTCCGACTCGCTCACCCGAGAGGGAGTGCTCCCCCTGCTTGCCCTGCACAAACACACAGGCTGTTTTTTCAGAACTGAAGACTGACTGCCATCGAAACAGCCGCCCGGTTCCTCAGCCCCATGGGACAAAGTTCTCAGACTGAAACCAGAAAACAAATCTCCATTTGGCTTTGGCACCACGGCGGGCCCGGTGGCCTTGAACGCTCCTGTCACTGCACTCATCCCCACACCAAGGGTGTGCATCGGCTGCTCACCTTTGCGCCCTGGTAGCCAGCAAGCGTTTATGGTTCAGCAAGGTTCTCAGGGACCACTGGGCCCAAGCAGATAACAGAGGTTGGGTGAGGGGCCCAGGGTGGCCCCAGTACCAGGTCCAGGTGGGGCTACAACCTCCCTTTTGTAAACTCCTCAGTCAGGAACCAGAACAATTCTCTCAGAAAACCATTCCTCGCAATCCTACAGAGGCTGGGCCCTGGGCTTCTTCCACGTGGCTCAAAAGCAGAACCTCCACTTGAGTCCCACAGGTGATCTAAGTCTATATCCCAGGAGGGCTTCAGCAAACACAGCTTCCTGACTCCGCCCGGACGACTTCTGCCTCAAGGCTCCCTCCAGTTCCACTATGAGTCTGGTGAACCCAACACTCCTACTGACGTTGGAAGGGCTGAAGCAGCTGAATTCCGGGCTCTGTAGCCCTTTTACTAATCCCAAATGATACTATTTCAAGCTACTTCATCTCAAAAACACGGTCCACGGTCCGCGGTCCACCTTCCCAGAATTAAAGTCTGAGAGGTGCAGAGCCGCTGCCAAATGTCAGAACCTCAGCTCTGAACCCACAGTGTTGAGACACCAGCTTCGGGACCCCAGATGTAACCGCCAGACCTCATTCTGTGAAATATAATTTACCAGAAAGCCTGAGAGGCCAGGGGTAGAGATTCCTATCACTATTACCTTGTAACTGTGTAAGTTCCTGTCTCTGGTTCCTTTAAGGAAGCCTAGGAGGTTTCGATGGCTCCGGTACCTCCCCCTTTCTTTCTGGGACCCTTTCTTGGTAAAGGAGGCTCCAGGTCCCCCTGACCCACCCCGCCTAGGGTCCGAAGCTCGCTACTCACCCCGGGCAGCTCCGCTCCTGGGCCGCCGCTCGGCCGCCGAAGACCAGGAACGGGAGCAGACGGTGGCCGGCCGTCCTCGCCCGCCGCGCTTTAACTGGCGGCCCCGGAGTGTCGCGTGCTTTCTTCGGGGAGGGCCGGGCCAGCTGCGCCCAGCTCCAGGCGCGGGTGCGGTCGCCCCACCTGGCCTGCCGCACACACCTGTGAGCGGTCCTCCGCACCCCGCCCACCCCGCGAGCCCCGCAGGCGACCGGGCCAGCCCCCGCCCCACTGGGGCAGGGCGGCCTTGCGGGAGGCGGGGCCCGGAGGGAACGGCCTCCCGGCGCCCGGATAAGAGGGCCCAGCACCGCCTGCCCCAGCTCCGCGTGGTGGTGGGCGGTAGCCGGGACATGTTGCTAGCGCTGCTGAGCCTGGCTGCAATGTGCAGGAGCGTCCTGCCCCGAGAGCCGGTAAGCATCCTCCTCCCCCGTGAGCACTCTTTCCCTCATCCCTTTAGCCGAATCCTGACAAGCGAATGGCCTGCTAGGAAATTGTCCACGGACAGCGCTCTGGACGGGGTCAGATTGGCACCCCTGAGATAACCGTAGTGGGCCTTGCGCTCTCATCATCCCTCAGTTCCCCCCCTGGAAGATAACTGCTGTCAGACTGCATCCTGGGGGCAGGAGATTTAGCTGTGACATGCCTCGCTGCGCGTTTGAGCTCATCTGAGTAACCTCCTCAGTAAAAGCGTGGTGGCGTGCCTGGTCTGTTCCTGACAAGACTACTGCTCCCAGCCATGCTGCCCACCTGTTGGGACACCAGACAGGCTGCACTCACCTGCTTGCTTTTCTTTTCCGCCTTGGACCATGCTGATTCCCGAAAGCAGCTTCCCTTTCTTCTCCAGTCCCCAAGAATGAAAAAATCTTTCTGGTCATTCAAGAGGAAAAGGCTCTTCCTCAGTAAGGCAGTCAGACGCAATCCCTGCCCGGTTCACACAACGTAAGGCGCCCTTGATGACTGTGGAAAGTCAAAGCTTGTTGGTGATGTCCTGAAGCCGTCAGCTGTTGTCCTTCCCTCTCTGTGAAAAAGAAAAACTGTCCCGAGAGCAGCTGCTGTGAGGAAAATTGAACGAACTCTGAGGGGTAGAGCTGTTGCTTGGCTTTTTTCTACATCTTCTCTCACTACCATTCAACTAGATCTTAGTTCCTACTAGGTAGTTTATTTGTTCAATAAAAGTATGTCACAATGCAAAGAACAAACCGAATCGGCTCCATCAAAACCTTTGCTTTCTGCCTTCTGAAGGCTTTTGGAGTGAGGAAGCTGAGAGCCTAGTGCCTTGGGTTTGTTACATTGTGTCTGTCTTGTTCACTGAAGATTGCTGACAAGTAAAATAAATGCTTCAGACTCAATATGCTATTTCCAAACCATACTATTTATTATTTCTTCATGTAAACTTTAAGGGGTTTGGTACTGGCCTTTCTTAGAAACTAATGAGTTTTACTTTTTTGAAAGCTGTTTTAGAAAGATGTGATGAAGTCACAGTTGCCCCTGGTTTTCTATGTAGCTCCGCTGAGAAGTATGATAGGGGCCCAAGAAGGCTCTGTGGGTCGCATTTATTGCTACCTGCTGTCTTCTCTTCTTTGCACAGCCAATCCTTAACTTGAGAAATTAATAAACATTACACTGTCCTGAAAACCAACAGTTAAACATTAGCTAGAAAAGGGACCTCAGGAACCCGAGGCAGGGAAAGATAACACATATGAAGCCCATCTGGTCTTCAAGTGGGTGGGCAGCTGACAGGAAATCAGGCTTGCCAATGGCCAATCCATGGTCCACCACAGCCTTCGGTGGGCTAGCTTAATTTCCCTCAAGTTGTAAAGTACTATCAAACTAGCTCTCTTCATTTAAGGAATTTTAAGAATTTTATTTTATTGTGTGTACACGCTTACACACGTGTATGCAAGGGCACATGTCTTCAAAAACCAGAGGTGCTGCACTCTGGAGCGGCCTCGCAGGCAGCTGTGAGCTGTCCGGCGTGGGTGGCGGAAGCTAAATGCGGGTCTCCTGCGAGAACAGCGTGCTGTCTCAGCTGCTGCCGTCATCCCTCCAGCTCCCAGCTCATCTTCTCTTTGCAAAGCTGTCCCCTGCGCATGCATCTAAGGGAAGAGATGATGTTTTGCCTGATTTGGTGAGGTGTTGCGGTTTACTGGCTTCAACATGACATTTGGTTTCTCTCTTTCCTGCAGACTGTTGAGTGTGGCTCTGAGACAGGTAGGTGCATTAGAGAATGGGTATTTGCAGTTGAACATTAAGAAGGTCTGAATCAGGCGGTGGGTCATGGGAGACCAGACACAGGCCTTGTTAACTAATGGGAGTAGGGCTTTAATGGCAGAATTTTGGGAGTATGGATGTGTTTGAGGTGGGCTGGCATCCCCATGAGTCAGCAGACAGGCAGGGTGGGACTCACCACACTAAATGGGAAGCAGTAGCTGCTGCTCCACAGAGGGACCGCGGTTGTGGTGTCAGGGGACGTTTTACACATTGGTACCTGATGTGGTAGCCTGTGAAGAATGAGTGGGTTTTGCCTGAGAGTGGAGAGGGAGTGAGCGGGAGGGGCAGTAGCAGTAAAGGTGAGGGGTTGAGAAAGTTTGGGCTAGCTGGCTGGAGCCCAGGGCTGAAGTATGGAGAA
This sequence comes from Psammomys obesus, assembly GCF_907164565.1. Taxonomy (NCBI): domain Eukaryota; kingdom Metazoa; phylum Chordata; class Mammalia; order Rodentia; family Muridae; genus Psammomys; species Psammomys obesus. The sequence continues at coordinate 7,610,333 of NW_026591918.1, read as the reverse complement.
AGCATGGCAAATACGGGAATGTTTTTTCAGTCAGGGTTTTATTGCTGTGGTGAAACACCACCACCTAAAAGCAAATGGGGAGGAAAAGGTTTATTTGGCTTATACTTCCAATCACAGTTCATCATTGCTGGAAGTCAGGGAAGGAACTCAAGCAGGAGGCAGGAGCAGAGGCAGAGGCCATGGAGGGGTGCTGCTTGCTGGCTTGCTTCTCATGGCTTGCTCAGCCTGCTTCCCTATAGAACCCGGGACCACCAGCCCAGGGATGACACCACCCACAGTGGGCTGGGCCCTCCCCCATTGATCACTAACCGAGAACACGCCTTACAGCTGGATCTCATGGAGGCATTTCCTTAGCTGAGGCTCCTTCCTCTCTGAGGACTCTAGCTTGTGTCAACTTGACACACAAACCCAGCCAGTACAAGTGTCATAAGAAGTCTTGCCTTTTCTCCCAGGGCCATCTCCAGAGTGGATGGTCCAACACACTCTCACTCCAGGAGACCTGAGGTACCTCCAAGTGGAACTTGTTAAAACAGGTGTTGCAACAGAGGATTTTTCAGTTTTGATGAACATAAGTTGGATACTCCGGGCAGATGGTAAGTTTTAAGTTTGCATCAAAGTATCTACTAAACCAGAAATGTGAAGAATATCAGCCCCATTAGTCTTACTCCTAGGCACATATCGAAAAAGTACCTGGGTATACATGTAAAGACACACCCGAGGATGTGTATAGTAGCATTGTCCATAACGAAATCCAGATGACCAAGAGCAAAAAAGAATCACAAAGTGATTGAGTCCCAACACAGCAATGGGACTCAACACAGCAGTGAGAATTCTCTGTGTGGATATAACAGCATGGATGTCACAGTCACAAGCACCCAGAGGGCAAAGAGATATACAGTTGTCTGCAATCATGCCTAAGGTAGCATACCCAAGAACAAAACTAAGCTAGATGTCCGAAGTCTGGATGGGGGTTGGGAGCTACTCTGGCTCAAAAGTGGTTTATAGGAAGCACAGGCAGCACTGGGAGGGGAGGTGCAGTGTAAGTGAAAAAGTGTGTAAGTGTGTCTATGGGTGTATAAGTGTGTATAAGTATGCAAAGTCACTGATGAGCAGTAGCTTTCTGCAGTCATACTTCATGGAAGAGATGATTCCCTTTTTTTAAAAAAAGCTCCCGTTTAGGCTGCTTTCTCACGCCCCAGACGACGTCATGAAAGCCCTGGCATTTCCTCCAGATTATGCTGAAAGCAACCTGTAAGTTCTTTAGACAGGCCAATCCTGGGACTGTAATGCCTAGGTTTGTGGTGTCCAGTTGCCAGAGTTAAACTTGGTTTAGTCAAGAGTCTATTTGCCCAGCATCTGGGAGACTGAAACAGGAGATTGCTGCAAGTTTGAGGCCAACCTGAGATATATATTGAGTTCCAGGACAATCTGGGCTACAGGGTGAGACCTTGTCTCAAAAACTCAAGTGTGGTGGGAAGACCCATGACTTCTGACAGGGAAAAATGGGTCAGTGACAGGCTTTATCAAGACATTTTCCACAGGAGTAGGAAGGCAGCCACAAGGAATGTCAAGGGATGGCCCAAAGAGAGCTGTGCTCTTTGTGAGTGGGATGGGGCTAGAAGGATGAGGGCAGGGGCTCAAGAGACTCCTGTGAGATGGAATAATAGGCTTTGGCCCCATGTCAAACAGGGTGAGGTCTTGGTTGATGATGTTATGGACTTTAAGAGGAACTTGGAAAGTTCCTTTGGAAAGGTAGGATGGAGGAACAGATACACAAGAAAGAATGGTCTGTGTAGACATAGGGCAGTCAAAACAGGCATACCGATGCTTGAAGAGTCTTTGTAGAAAAAAAAAATTTAAAGCCTGAAGCATCTACTAAACCAGAAGTATGCAGTGTATAGGACCCATTATTTCCATTCCTGGGCACACCTAATATAATTACCCATATGCATGCTCTGGAAGACATGTCCTAGGATATGTACCAACCCCAAAGTCTGTCCTTTTCAAGAGACCTAGAACAGGCAGATGCATCGCTGACCACAGGCACTTTGTACAACTCAGGCCAACCTGTAAGCAACAGGGGTCCTTGGCTTTGGAATTTGAGTTTGCATCTTCTGCTGATGAGCTGTGGAAGTTCGGGCAGAAGTATCCCCAAGACTCCCAAAGCCTCATCCATGACATCTGCATTGGACACCGTGGTACACACCAGCTGGGATGAAGCTTTTAAACTGTTGAGTGCCCTGTGTGCCGTGTAAGCGCTGATGAAACAACTTCCCACTTCACTGTCTCTGCAGCCAGCATCCGCTTGCTGAAGGCCACCAAGATCTGTGTGACTGGCAAAAACAACATGCAGTCCTATAGCTGTGTGAGGTGCAACTACACAGAGGCCTTCCAAAGTCAGACCAGACCTTCTGGTGGCAAAGTAAGCACTTTTAGGCACATGGCTATCATTAGCAGATGGGCCCTTTGTGTGGGGAACACAAATAATGCGCTTTAGAAAACCCTGGTGATGAAGAACACACACACAAAAAAAAAACTGTTTTGCAAAACAAGATGTAGAACTTCACTTGTCTGCTCAGTGCCTGGGGATGTCAGCATCTTTGAGACTCAATGATGGGAGCTAGACTTAAATTATATCCTGGCTCTAAAATGCACACACACACACACACACACAGTATTAATGTGAAAAAAAAAATTTACAAATGGACATGGCCCAATACAAGGGCTCTGCTCTCCCGCTGTACAGATGCCTTGCTTTACTTTGCAGTGGACGTTCTCCTATGTAGGCTTCCCAGTGGAGCTGAGCACACTGTATCTCATCGGGGCCCACAATATCCCCAATGCTAACATGAATGAGGACAGCCCTTCCTTGTCTGTGAACTTCACCTCGCCAGGTAAACTTCCTCACCTCTTTGGTTATCCCGTCCTACGGTCTCATGTGTGTTGTGGCATGTGGGTTGAGGCGAAGAGCCTTAGGAGCCTTTCAATGCTGTCAGTGTCCTCATCTGTGGATACGGTACTTACCACCGCTCACTCAGGGTGGAGAGGGTTGTTAGGGAAATGTAGGGAAAGCATGTTCCTGGGTGCCAGGCGGGACACAGAATCCTTCTCTTCAGGCACTTACCCTGGACTGTGCACACAGCAATGGCGACCCTCCACCTCTGCTCCTTTGTGCTTGGTGCCTTGAGCTGGGTGCCACACTATATACTACATGTACTTTCCAACTTTCCTGGTGACACCAAAGCTCACTGGTTTATTTTGGGGGAGGGTGTTAGAAAGGCTGCGGAAGTATCGCAAAGTTTGTACATAGTCTTGGTTCCTCTGGTTGCCAGCATCTTGTTTTCAGGGTACGCTTGTGAAAAGTAGGAAGATAACATCGCCATATTTCCATCAACTGAACACCAGGCTCTTTGGCATTCACCTGCCTTTCCAGTACAGCCTTCCTGTCCGGAGGCGTTTAGTCCCTCAGACAACCCCAGCCGCCTCTGGCCATTGTTTTTCATGACCTTGTCAAACGTTATCTAGATTTTCTCCAATTTGAATTTGTCTGATTCTTGTTTCACACATAAGCCAGGAATATGAGGTTCAGGTATGAACCCCTCCTCGTTATGTCCTCTCCGGGGTGTGTGATGATGTCGGTGGGGGTCATGCCTACTAGGCATCTAGAGACCCGCTACCTAGAGCTTCACATCTGTGAGAGGCAGAGCTTACATCTGCCTTACTATCAGCTCTCACTTTTTTGGCTTCCAAGTCACCCCCTGGAGACTGTTTTGATAAAGGTTGTAATTACATGGGACTACTTACAGCTTCCATGGGTGAATGATTTTCTTTTGAACAGCAAAATGTGATTGTCCTGTTTAGATCTGCTGTGTCTCTTTTCATATCTGAAGTATGTGTATACTAGGCAAGAGGTTATAATAGAGATACCTTTGTAACAACTTCCATTTGAATTCCCAGGCTGCCTGAACCATGTCATGAAATATAAGAAGCAGTGCATTGAGGCTGGTAAGTAGAGGTAGCATTTTGTTTTTGCCATTTGGAGATATTCCCGACTGGGGCGCATGACCATCTATCCTCAGACAGGTTAAAAAACTGAACTCGGCAAAGGAGCGGCTTTGGTCTAAGCAGCAAGGCAGACTGGGACAGGCTCTTAGGTTTACATAGTAGAGCAACAGCTACAGAAAACTGCCCTTGCCCCTTGCCTAAACTAACACTTTATCCCAAATCCCACTTACGAGCACTGCCCATGGAAACTGTTTTTTGTGGCTGGAGGAGGGTTCCACTAGCCTTTACACCTGCTTATCACAACTGACCTGTGGTCAGAGGAGGCTCTGGGTACCTTCTGCTTGGATTAACAGGGTGAGAGTTTGTCCAAGGAAGACCCTCGCTGCCTTCTCAAAAGACTGCCCTCTCTACGGTAGACCCTTAGAACTTCCTTTGAATGATGAGGGAGCTGCTTTAGGACAGTCTCTCACCTCACCCCAGCTTCTAACGGTGAATATGACAGAACAGTACAGTCTGTGATGCTAATGATGTTGGGGAAGATCTTTCCTCCCATCAGAAGCATTGTAAGAGAATGGAGCTGTAAGGGGTGGGAGGTCCAGGACCTGGAATCAGCCCTCTTCTAGAACCAGTCCCCACCCAGCGCCCAAAACAGTTCCAACAGTAGGGAAGATAATCTGTGCTATTATGTATACACGTTCCTGGAAATTTGTCCACTCTTATTTGCAAGTCACATGAGCGAGACAACGGACTTTCTGATAGTTGTTCTGCCAGGGATTCCTGTAAGCTGTTTGGCATTTCCTCCCTTCTTTGTAGTCAGTAAAGGCAGCAGCATGTCCTTGTGCTTGTAAGCCCTGGGCCTCAGTGCACTCACTCTGAATTTTGAGGCTTACATCATAAAGTGGGGCTTCTCCTCCCACCCTAGAAAGGAGAAAACGGGGGTCCGAGCTTTCTTACCTCAAAATGTAGGGTGAGCATTGAACTGAGTCACAGACTGAGATCTGTACCTACTGCTGCCAGCTTAAAGAAGCTATTTTTAGCAAAGTAGTGGCACTGTGTAGGGAGTTCCTAAACTTTCTTGGACATCAGAGACTTTGGAATTCTGGGAACAATGTCAGAAGACAGACTACAGTCTGGCTCCTGTCTCGTTGGTATGCGCCTAAGGATTTAGATTTGTTTCTGTAAAGCCCCCTTGGGGACTCAGATGAGGGAAGAGTTATCAGGTCACTCGTATGGTTCTCTCTCAACTTGTAGGAAGCCTGTGGGATCCAAACATCACTGCTTGTAAGAAGAATGAGAAGACAGTTGAAGTGAATTTTACAACCGATCCCCTTGCAAACACATACACGGTTCTCATTCGACGGAATGTGTTGTTGGGGATTTCTACCGTGCTGGAGGTACTCTCCCCTTCATTTCCGTATCACACTACACGCCCCCCCCCCCCATCTAGCTATGCTATCTTGAAGAAAATACACTTCAGGATCCTTTAAAAACGTTTTCTTTCACGAAAGCCCAGAGCTAACTGTTGTCTAAGCATGCTTGGCTCTCTTGATCAATGTAGCAGCAAGAAGGCCCTGCAGACATCCTGGGTACATAAGTCGAGAATGAGCTAAATGCAGAAACTCTAGGCTTCTGAAGGAGTCCTTTTTCACACAGTCTGACGCATCAGAAGTCAGTCAGGAAGACCGACAGGCTTCCTCACTGACAGCCTGTCTACTCACTCGCACCCTATAGCTCTTGACTGTGTCTCATTTATCTGCACCAGAATAAACTGACACGGACATCGGTAGCCATTTCGGTGGATGAGGAAAGTGAAGGTGCTGTGGTTCAGGTGAGTTACACAGTGATCTGGGAAGGACACTAGAGAAGTGGTAGCTCCAGCGTGGATGCTTTCTGAATGTGCATGTGTGGCGGCGGGATGCTAGGGACTAATCCTAGGACTTTTTGAGCTCTAGGTTAAGTATTCAGCAACTGATACACACCAGCCCTCTGATGCATCTTTTAAAGGATGGCAAGTCTCATTCCCATAGCCCCAGTCAAGTGTGCTTCCAGGGACACTTATTAGTCTTCACAGTGGTAAGATCAGGAGGCTGACTTGGCAGCTCTGGGGTCTTTTCTCACACTAGCGGCTGTTGACTTTCCAAAGTGCTTTTACTTCTATTTTCTACCACGGATCCTCAGAGTGATTCTTAGACAGGACAGCCATTTTATTTCTCCAAAGCCTCAGTTTTAGTTGAAAAGTGAAGCTGCAAAGGTTTGAAGCTAGATGGCTGGAGTCCAGGTCAATACCAGAACTCTAGAGAACAACTGTTCATCTTCTGGGGGCCTCAGTTGGCCCAGATAGAAGTGAGGTCCCTGTAGTTTTCGGAGGACCACAGCGCAACACAGCCACACACAAGTCATTCTCCACGCCCTTGACCATGAAGTGCTCAGGGTGGCCAAGAAAGCAGACTCTGGCACCACTGTGACTGCACCTTCCAGGACGTCATAGACTTTCCCAGTGCCAGGGAACTCACCTCCCGTTGTCCAGGGGGAAGATTTCTATGTTTATTAGGATGTAGCCACCCTTTTAGATAAGGAAAATGTCATTACCATGTACAAAGTTCAAGGGCATGCAGGTATTTTGGTCTTGGGTCACCAGATTGGATTTGTGGACTACAGAAGTGTAACCAAGTGGAAAATTGTTGACCATGCCAACAGGTGAAAACAAACAAAAAAGGAGTGTGTGTTTGTGTGTGTGTGTGCTGGAAATGAGGACAATACAAAACATCTCCCAAAGCATTTTCTAACCTCTCTTTCCTTAGCTGACGCCGTATTTGCACACCTGTGGCAATGACTGCATCCGACGTGAAGGAACAGTTGTGTTGTGTTCAGAGACAAGTGCTCCCTTCTCTCCAGATAACAGTAAGTCCTGTCGTTACCACTGCGTGGTTGGAGGGTCAGGACACACAGGGCCCCTTCGGTAGTAACAGGTTATGCTGGGTCTGTGAGGAGCATTAAGAGGTCCCTGCCTGGGTACCCGGATCTGGTGTGACAGAACAATGCCTATGCTACCCCAGAGATCTCATAACTAAGAAGAAAGGTTTTTGTTTGTTTGTTTGTTTTTAAATAAAACCACTATCTTTTCAAACACAGGATATACAGAAGGGGAAAAAAGAGTGCAAAATGGTTGTTGAGAGTGCCACAAGGCTATGGAATGGGAACCAAGGACTGTTGGAGAGCAGAGGCTGCGTCCCATGAGGGAGTGTGCATTTCAAGGCATTCCAGTTCTCTCAGAATCTTATTTGGTTAACAAATCAGGAATACTGGCATGAAAAGAGACCTCGCTGGTACCTGACAGCATGTTCTCGAAAATGTCTCTGGATTTAGAGATGTGTCAGTTCTTTTTACTAACGATGGACAAATAAAATGTTCTCAAACTATCCCAGAGGTGAGGACAAAAGACAAGAAACAGCCTTACAAGCTTTAGATAATTATCCTAGGGCCTTGACTTCTATGTGGGCACACAGCTGTGGGTGAATTATGTATCTAAGTTCATCCTGAGGAACAAAAATTATTCAATCAACAACAACAAAACAAACAAACAAACAAACAAAAAAAAAACAAGATTCATATTCTAGTTGTCACATTGAAAGTGCTTGTGTGCTTAAGGAATAGAAACCTGAGTTTAGAGAATGGGCCCTAATTCAGTGCGTAGAATCACTTGCTGTATGGATCTCAGAACCTGGAACCCATGGTGAAAGGGAGAACAAATGCCCTAAAGTCCTCCGACCTCCGCACATACACTGTGGCACATGTGTGCCTGTATTCATACACATTTTTTTTTTTAATTGTTGTTGCGAGCCTACCTCTAACGGCGTGAACCATCACTCCAGCCCTCAATGATAAATTGTTGTAAGTGACCTGGATATTGGGAAAGAGCCCTTAATCAGCAGACTCTTGAAAGACCTTTTAGCCCTTGATTTGGAAAGGTCTAAACTTCCACGAAGGAGAGTAAAAGAATCCATTTAAAATAGAGGGCAAATGTAGCTTTGCTGTTATGGTGACTGAGCTGTCTCCTGCAGACAGAGGCATGCTGGGAGGCTGGATGCCTCTCCTCCTGGTGCTGCTGGTGGCTACATGGGTGCTGGCAGCTGGGATCTACCTAACTTGGAGGCAAGGTAAGGATGGTGACTCTCTGAAGATACTCTAATGAGATCCCCCACACACACACTGCATGTGTAGAAAAAAAAAAAAAAACACAGTTGAAAGTGGCAGCAGAAACCTGTACTTTCAACCCTTGAGAGGAAGAGGAAGGGATCAGGGGTTCAAGGACATCCTCAATTACTGTTCAAAACCAGTATGAGCTACATGAGGACTTGTTTCGACAAACTGAAAAGAAGCTCTTAAGGCACCCTGTGAGTTACCCTATGTCATGGCAGAAGTTCAACTTTACACTTTAAGCTAAGGAAGCCACATGAACTTCCACCTCAAGAGTACTCACATTCAGAGGATGCTGTTGGCGCCATATTAGCTACAGGGTTGCAACAGCTTTGTGCATGGTCCTGTTGTGTAGCACAGTGTGGGGCTTAACTTTAGAGCAGTATAGAAAACTCTACCACCTGCAGGTAGAAGACGATACAAACAAACTAGAGTCGACTCGACTCCTGACATTATGTGGAGAGGTCACGTGTGTCAAAGCACAGAAGTTTTAATGCTCACTTTAAACACGCTCGCTGCCCTCAAGCCTCAACAGCTGCTATGGGTTTATCTAGAAAAACAAAACAACCCTGCCTCCCCCTTCCCCCTCAAAAAACCCAGAGCTTGCCTATAAAGGCTGATAGGGACTTAGAAAAGCATATTTTAAAACGCTTTGATGATTTAAGCCTCAGTGTTTCAGGTGTTCAAAAGGACAATGGCTATTTTTCGCCTGGCAGGAACAAAGGCCTGCTCATTGCTGACATGCTCTGGTGGGGGTCACTTAGTGGTGGTGCAGACGACTGGAAAGGCCTGTTATTTGCTGTTCAATTAACAAGGTTTCCCCCACAGGAAGGAGCACCAAGACGTCTTTTCCAATTACCACCGTGCTCCTGCCCCCCGTTAAGGTCCTGGTGGTTTACCCATCCGAGGTCTGTTTCCATCACACAGTCTGTCGCTTCACTGACTTTCTTCAAAACCACTGCAGAAGTGAGGTCATCCTCGAAAAATGGCAGAAAAGGAAAATAGCCGAGATGGGTCCAGTGCAGTGGCTTACCAGTCAGAAGCAAGCAGCAGATAAAGTGGTCTTCCTTCTTGCCAGCGACATCCACACCCTTTGTGACAGTGCCTGTGGCCAGGATGAGGGCAGCACCAGGGAGAACTCTCAGGACCTGTTCCCTCTTGCCTTTAACCTTTTCTGTAGCGATTTCAGCAGCCAGACTCATCTGCACAAGTATCTGGTGGTCTGTCTTGGAGAAGCCGACATCAAAGGCGACTATGATGCTCTGAGTGTCTGTCCCCAGTATCATCTCATGAAGGACGCCACCGCTTTCCACACAGACCTTCTCAAAGTGACACAAAACATGTCAATGAAAAAACGCTCAAAAGCCTGCCAAGGCAGCTGCTCACCCTTGTAGCCCACCAGAAGAGAGACCCTGGAGGCTTCCTACCCTACCAATTCCAGTGACAGAAGGCTTTGTGATAGCCCTGGAATTTACTGTACAGGCTGAACTTGCTTGAAAACTGCAGCCTGCAGAGTCAGAACCTGAGCACACATGCCCGAGGCTAGTCACTAGCCGGTTTTATGGAGATAGTGCAGTTATACACATTAGTGAGTGGAACCCTAAATTTGCAAAGCTCAGTCACATACCCAAAGCCTAATAATGCTCACCACTGAGAAGCAAGCATTCTGGCAATGAAGGAGGAAGGCATTTCCCAGTCAGGCATCCCAGTCTTGTACCAACTGCTCCTGCCTGCGCTGCACGCAGGACTGTTTAACCCTGTAACATTTCGATCTGTTAATGGATAATCCATTTGAGAGGCACTCACTAATTCTGTACCTTCCTCAGAGAAAAAGCCTAGCACACACGCAAGCTGGACCCAGCTTGGCTGACCAGGAGACCGGTGTACGTGTCACCACCGTACTGTTTGTTATTTGTAGAGTGCCTTTCCTTGCCAAACTTTTGGACAGGCAACCTTTCCTTTTTATCTTAAGGGCCAGGAATTGAATCCTGGGTATTATGCATGCTGGACAATGCTCTCCCCCTGAAATCTATCCCAGTCCCTTACAGGTGACCAGATGGAGTGTGGCACCCTTACGCCCAGCCCTCAAGTGGCAGGAGGAACTCTGTGAGTCTGAGGCCAACCAAAGATACACAGTGAGACCCTGTCCCAAACAAACAAAAATGTGTTACCTGTAAATCTGCTGTCTACTTTTGTCCAGTTACCTGTCCACTGTTCTAATTCCAAGCTCTTGGTTATTACAGAACATTTCCTATTCAAGTCAAAGTGAATTCTTAAACTGAAATTAGCTCTTCTGAAGTTATGTATCTTTTAATAATCAATTACTTAAATTAACAAAACAAAACAAAACAACCACCAAGGCCTGGAGAGATGGCTTAGAGGCTTAGAGCACTGGCTGTTCTTCCAAAGGACCTGGGTTTAATTCCCAGCACCCACATGGCAGTTCATAGCCATCTTATTTTCGGAGGGATATGGTACTCTCTTCTGGCTAAAGGCACTTTACATGTAAAACACTCTACTAGTGCTTTGCTTACATGTATCCCACAGGCCTGCCTGGTGTCACAGGTGCCTGAAGTCCAAAGAGGGCGCCTGATGACCTAAAGATGGAGTTACGGGCAGGTGTGGGTCACTGTGTATCCCACAGGCCTGCCTGGTGTCACAGGTGCCTGAAGTCAGAAGAGGGCGCCTGATGACCCAAAGATGGAGTTACGGACAGGTGTGAGTCACTGTGGATGCTAACAATCAAACCAGGGTCTTCTGTATGAGCAAATGTTCTTCATTGCTGAGCGACCTCTCTATAACCCCTACTGTAAGTAAATCTTATTTAAAAGAAAACAAAACAAAAAACCAGAACAAACAGTAAGAGTGCACAGACTTAGAACATTTTGAGTCTTCTACCTCTTCAACTTTCTTGAAGCAGCTTTTTCTTAATGTACAAACCACAAAAAATGTACCTAAATGACAGTATGTATTTGTCTAGTAAGGCTTCATACAGAATAATAAATTTGTTTTGTGACGTGATCCAGTTTCAGATAGTTGACTGTTAAAATGTTTGTAGCTGGAGGCTGGGCATGGAGGCACATGCCTTTAATCCGAGGCAGAGGCAGAAGAAAGCAAATCTCTGAGTTGAAGGGCAGTCTGGTCTACATAATGAGTTCCAAAACAGCCAGTGCTACATAATGAAAGACTTGTTTAAAGAAAACAAAAGCGAAAGTTTCTAATTAGGAGTGGTAGCGAACTTTTTAATTGTGCGTAGGTGTCTGTGTGTGCATGTGGCTATGTGCATGTGAGTACCCACTCCAAAACACCCACTCAAAAGAGGCCAAAAACCTCAAATCCCCAGAGCTGAAGTTACAGATGGTGTGAGCTGCCTGACATGTGCTGGGAACTGAACCCAGATCGTCCAGAAGAGCAGCAAATGCTATTAAACACTGAGCTGTCTCTCCAGCCCCGGTGGCACACATCTTATATCACAGCGCTATGGAGGGAAGCAGGCAGAGTTGTGTGTTGCAGGCTGAAGGTTAAGACCATCTTTAAAAAAAGTCTGTACTTGCATATCATCCTCAGAGGTCATGTTCTGGGGTTGCAGCTTAGTGACAGAGTATTTGTATACCATGCACAGGCCCTGAGTTCAACAATACAAAAAGAAAGCAAAAAAGGGCCAATGTAAAAGGCCACAGCATTCATTCTAATACGCCTTATGAATGAAATAAAAACCCAAAGGTGCATGAAGTACAAACGCCCTACATCCAGCTTCATGAGCACACAACTCTGTAATGGCTGAGGCAGTGCAGGTGTGGCAAGGCTCAGCCACCAGAAGCCAGTCTTCCTCCAAATCAACACTATAAGAGACATTCATGTGGAGAATGGTTACAACAGGTACATTATGCTTCTGAAAACACAGGCTGAATGTAAAGTGCCTTCAAACAACCCAGAAACATAAAACCATTCCAAATTGTAAAAGAACAGATACTTTTCAAATTTAAAAGTATACATCCAAATAGCATTATCAGGTTAAAGTTTAGCAGATGTCTCTTGCTCCTAACCTACTGAGCTTTGCCTGGTTATCCTTACAGTACCAGCAATTCTCCCACCTTGGACTTCTACCTCCTAGGCCTCCCCAAGCCAAGTCTGCTGACAGAAATGACAGGAGCAGATGCCTAACAGCCAGCTTAAGGAACTTTGCTCCACCTCCCCTCCTCTCCCTCCCTGGCGCTGTAGCCCCTGCCTGCACTATGTCCAGCCTCTCCCTTGCTGCAGCTCAGACTTCCTAAGAGCCCAGGACCAGTGGTATGAATGGCTATGTTTAACTTTTCTCTACAATGTTCAGAGTCAAGTCAGCTGATCATACTGAACTCCAAAAGCTTTTACTTGGTTCATCAGGAAAACGCAAACTAGACACTTGAAGATGAAGTTATTAATTACAGCAGCCACCTGTTTTATTGTACAATACGGGCTAACAACTCTAAATCGTTCCTAAGCAATTTCTGTTTAGCTTTAGGAAAGGAACAAGGTTTCCTTTTCAGGTACTGAGTTGCTCCTTTCCCTAAGCCTACCCTAAAGGAACGAGGGTAACAAAACTAGCCAGCCTAGCCTTAAAGCCCTGCCTGCACTGGGCTCTGCACTGGTACTCTGTAAATCAAACTTTGTTATCAAATGTTGTATCAAACAACAACATTGCAGATATACACAGACAGGTTGGGGGTGGGGTGTTACAAAGACAATGCTTAGTTCTAAGAGGACCTTGAATGATGTACACAGACCCCAGACAGACCACTTGGATCTGCTGCTAGAATAAAAAGGGAAAACACAGCACAGCTGGTTCCAGCACTCACACAGCACCCCTTGCTGCTGCACGGGGCTTCATGTTTCATCAGGCTAGAAGGCCCCACAGCAAGGTTTCCCATCAGGGAGGGAGTAGACCCGAAGGAAAGTAGACTGTAATTTCAAATCAGTGCCATACTTTAACATAAAGTTGAATTCATTTAATTCTAAGAAACAAGCTTCAAGGTCAATAAATTAAAATACATATATTCTTTAAGTCTTTTATGTGCAGAGATCTAGTTTTGGTTTTCACCACACAAAAGCAGCGCGCTCCCGTAACATTCGGACACCAAAGCGTTGCCATTCTCGCTGATAAATCCACAGTTCCTGAGTGGTGTCCAAGCATGCCAATACTGCACCTCCCTTCCATGCAATCAGTCGGGGATCCATGTCCTAGACAAAGATAAAGCTATTTCAGCAAAGGCAGGTAAGACATACATGGCACCATTTTCTGCAAGTGGGGTTGGGACTCCTGCTCTGTCAATGGCAAACAAGCCAGGATTTATATCTGTGTGAAGCAACAGGAAACTGGCTGGACTGTACCTCAGCTGTAGAGCACCGGCCTAACAATTCCCTGCACTGTAACAACCAGAACAAAAGGCAGAAATCACCCACATACCCGTCTCTGCTATAGCTGATGAGAACTCAATTTTTAATACTGAAGATGTCCCTGTCCACGATTTCACCGACATGCTTGGAGGTTCCAGCAGAGGAAGGAGACCTCTAAGAACCCCCCACCCACCCAAAGAAAACATCAGAATGCTGCCAGGAGTTCCAAATGCAAGTAGGACCTATTGCTAAATGTCTGGCTTTGTTGTTGTTGTTTTTTTCAAAGTAGTTCAAGAGAAAAAAAAAAAAAAAAAGAAAGTCCTTTAAGATCTCCAGTCCGCAGACCAGAAAAAGAAAGCCAGTCTCAATGCTGGCCAGGCACACCAGCATATTCCTTGACCCCTAAAACTTGGGAGGTAGCAGCAGGAGTATCAGGAACTCAAGAAGGCCAGCCTTAAATACACAATAGGTTAGCATATCTCAAAGGATCAAATCAGGGCTGGAGAGAATGCGCAGGGGTTAATAACCACTCTTCCAGAGGACCTGGGTTAGGCTCCCAGCACCTACATGCCAGATCATAAACACCTTAAGTCCATTTCCAGGGAATCTGATTTCCTCTTCTGGCCTCTGCAGGCACCATGTACATGTATGAGCACAGACACACATGTAGACAAAACACTTAAACATATAACATAAAATCAATCTTAAAAATAAAAACACCGAAGCAAAAGAAATCTAGCTGAGTCCAGAACTCTTGCCATATTTGTGACCCAGTAGAAATTAATGTTTTCATTCTCCAAGTTACCAAAACTCCACAGTCACAAGCCCATGCCTCCCCAGATTTCATTATCCACGCACATTGCCATTAGATGTAGCCAACGGTGGTTTCATTTGAGTCCTGTCCAACTTGCATCATGAAACAACTCACCTTAGGCCTTGTGATCACATCCACATTCTCAATAATTCTCCTGAATGAAGGTGGCATTTTGTTGAGAATTCTGTGCTGGAGAAATTCTTGAGCCTTATGAAACATCAAACCGCCTCCCACAACCAGGATAGAGCTGTACATCTTCTTTTTGGTATCATCAGATGCTGAAAAGATAGTGACATCCTGCCAATTACCCATCTACATGGCCAATCCACTATCTGTCACCTGAACAACCTAACAGCCTCAAGATCTGTCCCCAAATCCACCCTCAACACTGCAGATGGGGACCTGCTGCCCAACTACTCTTACGATTAGAGTCAAACTTTTAAAGGAGGTGCATGGGAGTTCCAGTGTGCTATGGACTGCCTGGCTAAGCATGCTGGTTTAGCAGGCTTCCTCAGCCCAGAATGCCACCAGCTTCTGAATGCTAACCCTCCAATCATCCTTCATATCTCTCATGACTCAAGAAAGCCACCTCTAGTTCCCCAAGAGAAGGAAGAATTTCTTTTTTTTTTTAATTACATATCTTGATCAGAAACTCAGGAGGAACTCTTTAGTTCAACTCTAGCACCTACCAGAATTGTAATTTATGGTCTGTGTGATAACCTTCATTGCTAGCACTAGACTAAATGGCAGTGCAAGTGCGATGGGGCCAGGAACCAGCTGCACTGCATTACTGTATTCCCAGCCCCTGGCAAGGCAAGGATGGAGGAGGCTTGATGATTTCTGAGAGAAAATGCTGCACATCTCAAGCACGACTGAGCCAGTTCACTTATCTCCACCTCCCTTCACTGTATCCTGGCACCCAGGTGTGCTTACAGCAACAGTCTACGCTGTGCAAGATGGCCTTATCCAGGCCCAGGGCTTTTCCTTCAAATAGCGAGATGGCAGTCTTCCGGGACATCAGTGCAGTGAGGCCCTCCTCAGAGTCGTTGCCGGCCATCAAACAGTCTCCCTGAGAAGAGGCCAAATCCACCTCCTGGGAATGGAGTCTTTCCGGAAGATCAGAGGACTGGCCACGGAGATCCCCTTCAAATCCAATGGGCTTGGATGCAGACTTTCGGTCAGCAATAGCTTTTGCAGACTGTAAATAAGAAAGAAAGCAGTAGATGGTCTGAGTGCAACAGACCCTGCTGGCACTGTCCAAGTTAAGAGTCTACCCCTTCGACGACCTGAGAACGCCATAAGCAAAAGCCACCATAGTACAAGACAACCTGTACCCACGCCCATGTAACCCGGGCATGGGGGTGAGCATGCTCTGTCAAGGCAAGCAGGCTCTGGAGTGGGCAGGCTCCAGCACCGTCCTATCAGTCAGTTCGTTTAAGACTGAAATGTCAGCACAGACAGATGTTCTTTCTGTAAGCTGACTTCTCATTGGAATATTTCAATGGGATCCACAGGTTAGTGGCTGCTAGGGAATCGTTATTTTTAGATCCAATCTACCTTCTTCTTGCCTCTAGGACAGAACAAAGACAAACAAGATTTCAACCCCTGGTCTCCATCATGAGCTGCTGATACCAGATTAGCAGTTAAGAACTTTAGTTTATGTATATTAAGTAAGTACAGAATAATTAAAATTTTAACTTCTGTTCTGAAAGCAGTACCAGGTCGGTCTGCTGAAGCTGCACTGCTCACAAGGAAGGACCTGTTAATTCTGGGTAGAGCGCTCCTTTGTGCGGAAACGTCTCCTCTCCCACCAGAGTGCTGTGTACCTGTTCTTGCTTGCTCTGTGTGGCCAGCAGGTAATGCTCATCATGTGGATCCTCGGGGTCTCCCTGGGATCTGTGCTGCAAAGTTGTCATTTTCTGTCCGACAATCCCAAAAGTTGCTGGGTAAAACAGGGCCATTGGAGCCTGGGCACAGAAGGAAGAATGCTTAGCGAAAGATGCGTCTCCTAGGAAAGGGTGGCTCTTCATTCTGCCCCCACAAAACCACCAAGCAGGTGCTCCCCATCACACTGGGCAGCAGTCCTCCTGGGAAAGGGAGTGCCTGACAGACCAGAACTCACAACGCACCTGGATGTGAGGCACTCACAGCAAATGTAAAAGTGCCTTATAACCTACTTTATGATCCCCTAGAAGCCCAGTGCCCATCTGAAAACCCACCACGTTCTGAGTAACTAAAAGAGGAGCCTAGGGGCTAGGGAGACAGCTCAGTGGTTAAGAGTGCTCTTGGCAGAGGATCTGAGTTCAGTTCCCAGCATCCACATTGGCAGCTCCCATGCACCTGCAACTCTAGCTCCAGACTATCAGATGCCCTCTTCTGTGGGCACCTGCACACACACACACACATGGACATATCCATGCAGACATACATATTTACACCTAATTAAGATATAATATTTTACAAAGAAGGTGGGGCAGATCTGTTCTAATCTGTATTCCAACAGGGGCTGCTCTGGCTGGGGGAGTAACTGAACAACAATGAGCTGGCGTTCTGACCTCACCACTGGCAGTTCTCTCTGTGAATGCATATTTCCTGTCTACCCATGAACATATACACTTGTCTGCTTACCTGGAGCTTTTCATCTCCTAATCGAAACTGGTAAAGCAGGGCGGGGGAATCTGGGTGCCGAATCTGAAACTCATGGTCCTGAAGCCCGGAGATGTCCTGATTGCAGGAAAAGATGATGACAGTCACAATGCAAGTACACTCCTCAAATTACACAGAAGCCTCCTCACAGCCCACACATGAAACAGCTACCCTCCAACTCTGCACCACTTACTATAAACTTCATAAAACAAGACTTCAACTGTACTTTCTCTATGTTATTTCTGAGATCTCCGCCACCTGTATTTTTTTGTTTTTTTTGGTATTTTTTCATTAGTGACAGCCATCGGAATAAAGACTCAGTAAGAATATGTCCACAATAGCTGGGACATTTACAGTCTTTATGTTTCCCAAGTTTCGTAAGATTCATAATTGTATCACCTGTATAAAGTTTAAAACTGAAGCAATCCACATACAACAGTGAGATGATTAAGTGCTGATAATCCATCATATAAAAGTCCATAGAGCCACACTTAATCGAATATCTGCACCCATCTCCTTCCCTGTTATACTCACTCTCCCTCAACCTTCATCCTTTGGCACAGCGGTCAGACCGTGTGGGCAGTGCCTGCCTAACTCTCTGTCTACACCCTGAGACAGTCTTCACCGTCCTCACGATGCCCAAGAGTTTCAAGCAGAAGAGCTTCAGCTTCCAGCCTTTCCAAGGTAGCTGAACAGACACCGTGAGACTGGTCAAGTTGTACGTTCCTTTAAATACCTAACATTTTTACTGGAACCAAAGATAACTAACGGCAACATTAGTTTTGTTCGTACCTGATCTAAATGACAAAACGTTTCTTTAAGGTGCTGCAAGAGGAGGCAATCCATTTTATTTGTTAACTGACACTCTCTGTAAGGGAACCCTGCTCGCTGCATAAGCCAGTAAAAGCACCTGGACACATCAGAGCCCCCATATGCCAGACAAAGCCTAAAGTAAAAAGAAAGGGGAAGATGGTTAATCTGCCTGTTAAGAAGGTACATAGCATGTTTTAAGAAATATCTGTTTTAAGAACTGAAAAAACAAAACAAAACAAAAAACAGGTAGATTATAGATTAGAACTCCAGCTAAAATGAGGGGTGGAATGCCTTAAACCTGCCAGTTGTTTGCAAGTAAGTATTCTGGACAAGGAAACTGAAGTCCAGTGTCTTTACCATATGGCAGATTGGCTTTTCACTCACCAGAACATAAAGGAGCCAGGCACACTGTCCACCAAAAGAAGGTGTCAGAAATGTGAGTATCACAATGCACAGTTTTGGTGGGAGGTCACAGACTCTTTACTTATCCTGGTTTGAAAACTACAGAATTAGAGGAACAGACCTGTTTCAGTGCTCCCTGTATCAATCTCTGCATCATCGACGTGACAAAGAGACACTCACCACTGAGCAACGTGCACCATTATGATAAAGACAGCAGATATTCAAAACCCTAGAGAACGTAGGCCTGGAAAACCTGGTTTGTTTCTACAAGACGTGAGCAATAAAGCTTTGCTGTAAGGATGTAACCAACCACACAAAAGGAGCTAACTTGCTCCCAGGAACTACTACTGTGAATGCAGGCTGGAAAGCTTCCTATAGTCAATAAATTAGCCTTGCCAGAACTTATACCTCCATTCTCGCTAGACTCCTCTGCAGACTTCATTTCATATATAATTTCTGGCCTGCGATAATTTGAACTGATTGCGAAGGAAGAGCAGTTAGAAAATGACACTTCCTAAGAGCCTTACCGTGTGTTTCGGTGAGACACCCCATCTTCCACACAGCACACGCTCGTTTTCTGGTCCCCAACATCTACAACACAGGTGCTGCTTAAGCCACTCCCAAATGTGGCACACACAGACTCCTGATGGACCACAATCCCTAATATTAAAGAGGTAGAGGGGTGACAATCAGAGGCACAGCAGCAGGCACCTTGACACAAATGGCAACCCAATTTAGGAGCCTAGAAATCTCTGAGAAAACACCTAAGGAACACCAGTTCTTTCAGAATACACATTTAAATAAATCAGTGAATTCAACTAACCTTGTCAGTGAAAAGGAACAGTTTAAAGGGTTTTACTGGAACCTCAGAAGGCATACCTGAAAAGCCCATCTTCATTAGTATCATATGCACCAGCTCTTTCACATGCTGTTTGTTATAGATATCAGGGATTAACAAGATGCACCTATAATACTGAAGAAAAGCAGTGAAAAACAAAAGAATGTGTCAACACTAGTCTAGTCAAATCCAATCCCATAATGCCTACTCCCTAGGGAGGCTTCCCTGCATGGGGGCAGGAGCTACAGACACAGGCCCTGAGCAAAAGCTCAAACCTCTTGTTTTTAGGAGAAACCAGGAACAGCGAAAGTTCCCTGACTCCTCAGAATCACTGTACATTTTTGACATGGAAACCTGGGGAGCTAATATGCCTGACTGAGGTACAAAGAAAAGCCATGAACAGGAACAAGCTTAGACACCAGAGCAATGCTCAGACACCATAGAAACTGTTAGGGGACAGAAATCACTGGAGGGGATTAAGTAAAAAAGATATTCCCACTAGCCAACAGTTGAGAATAGCTTCAGGGCAGTGTACTGCACAGAACTCAGTAAGGAGTACCTGTATTCATCAAGAATCTTAAAGAAACCCAAATAACTGAACATTCCCTCACCTTTAAATCTTTCAGTGGGATTTCCAAATACTTTTGTATTGCATGAGACCATATCACTTCAATATCTGCCAGAACAGCTGTTAGGGAGCCCCCAGGGCCTGGGTGGATATTCAACTGACCCCTTCTGATAGGCCAGTGAATGTTGTAGCAGTCCAGTGGGTTGACATACAAGGCCTAGGAAAGGAAGATGGACACTATCAGAACTGTCTCCAAGGGTTTTCTGGATGCACACTCACAGCTCTAAGGTCAGTAGCATTTTCTGAATGCTCTAGATCCTGTGCATGGTGTATCTCAGTGTAACTATCTGCTCCTCAAAAACAGGAACAAGCAATGTTACCAAACACCAGAGTGAATTTCAGGCTCAACCACTGGTCTGTGTTTTCTTTTTTTTTTTTTTTTTTTCCCATTTCAGCCACTGTCAGAGTCTCTCACCTCTTCTCCTACCAAGTACTCGGGCTGGTGGGACGTGTTGGTCCACTTGTTCCCAGAGCAGTGATCTAGAATAGCAGGTCGCATCTGCTTGTTGTAGGAGCGTGTCTGGGAAGAGAGAGCAGAAAATGAGCTATGTTTATGTAGGCAGCCAGTGCAAGGGTCCCCTGGTCTCCTCTCAAATGCTGAGACACTGACAGTCCTCTCAAATGCTGAGATACTGACAGTCCTGTCCCCTCCTGCCACGCCTCCCTTCTTGGAAATTCCACCTTGTATGTGCATAAAGACTGGGGGAACAAATGCGCATCCTGCAGGTGCCATAGCATCTTAGTGACAGGCCACATACACAGCAGTGCTTGTGAAGGGTCGCAGTGGAGGTGGAGCCTTCTGACGGCACACCCACAGCTCATGGCACACAGCTTCACCTGTATGTTGATGCTGACGTAAGCAGGCTGCCAGCCACACAGGAGCACGGCATGCACAACCACACACAGTGTATGACCCTGAAATAAGCAGGCATGCTTCAGTCTACACTATTTCTCATTTGGGGCGTGTTCCTTCTATTTTCAATTTTTTAAAAAGTTTAGCTAGGCCCAGCCCTGAGGCAGGCCCTTTGGAGGCGATGCAGAATCAATCAGCCATCACAGGGACTGGCTGTTCTGCACATGTTACTGCCCAGGACACTTTCCCATGCAATCGGTGACCCTGAAACTGTGTGGGCTCGGGAGGGTGTGTGTGGCTTAGTCCTCCACAAAAAGTTCAAAAGTGAAAAAAAATTCAAACAGCTTATTCTGACACCAGTATCTTCACGGTGATTATGAAAGAATAAAGTTAGAATGTGTGGTGCATCTCCCGCATGCTGAGGTTGGTGTGTGCCCTGCCCGCAGCTATGGCCGCCCTGTGCAGTTGAATGTCCTGGCAGGGTCGGGTCACCATGAAACCCTGGAAGTGGACACAGAACTCCTCTACGATGCTCACAATGCGTGTACTACTGCAGATGGTGGTGCTGTGGTAAAGCCTGTCTCATGTCCTAACAAACACATCACTTTAGTTGTAGTTCCAACTGCTAAAGTAAGGTTCCGCTCCCCGAAATCTTCACTACTGTGGAGTCCTTAGTTTGAGCCCACGCTTTCTCATGATTCAAGTCTTTCTATATGCATTCTTTTCCAATGTTTCACACAAACAAAGCCCTTCACCAAAAAAGTTGAAACATTTTAAAGTTTGTAAATTATTATTAAAGACATTAAAAAAAGACACTTAGTGTATGGTGTTTATGAAGTCTACAGTAGTAGACAGAAATGTCCTAGGCCTTTCCAATTACTCCCTACTCACTCACTGACGCCCAGGGCAGTGTCTAGCCACACAAAAGCCGCTCATAAGGAGTAGCCTAGTGCTGTCCACTGGCTTTACTGGATTTTCTTCCAAATATTTACCTATTTTTATTTTACGTGTATGAGTGTTTACTTGCATGGATGTATGTGGATCATATACCTGCCTGATGCCCTTGGAGCCTAGAAAAAGGATCAGGTCCTCTGGAAGTGGAGTTACAGATGTGGGTGTTGGGACCTGCACGTGGGTCCTCTGTAAGAGCTGCCGGTGCTCTTAACTACTGAACTGACTCTGTAGTCCCCACTGCATCTTCAAATATTTACACACAGACATCTTTGTTGTAAAACTGGCTACAGAACTCAGCACAGTAACATCATGCAGACATGTGGGGGCTGGAGCAACAGGCTGGGGCGTGGAGCCCAGGGGAGCAGACGCTGCAGTGTCTAGTCTTCTGTCACAGATGCTGGTGCACGGACAACAAAGTCTGCCAGGGCTCTATGACAGATCCCCGCTGCTACGCAACACACGGCTAAGTCAAGACAGGTGGAAAAATAATAAATCTGAAGGAAAAGTTGACTGAACCTGTTCTGGTGACACAGGGATTCGTCTTGTACCATTTGACATCTTTTTAGACCATATTGCCTGGTCCACCATTTTAAGGCCATTTTGTCTTTGTTCGTTACTTTCAGGTTTCTGGAAAGAAAAATAAAAGGTGGTCAGCAGTGAAGAGAAAACAAGGCACGCTACTAACTTACGCCATCAACAGGGAGAGTTTCTCTCAAAAGGGAGCATTTCTTTAATCTTTGTTTAGACACAGTAACCCTAAGAATTCCAGAGCTGGGTGTGGCAGTGCATGCCAGCATCCACGTATTGGTGAGGCTGACACAAGAGTTCAAGGCCAGCCTGGACTATAAGGGCAGATCCTATTTCAAAATTCAAACAAAGTGAGTCAAAATGGAACCCTAACAAAAAGCCTACTACTATCTGCTAAGCCCTATAACCTCAAGTGTCTTGTGACAGATTAAAAAAAAAAAAAAAAAAAATAGCACTATTCAAATTACAGCCAGGCATGGTGGTGCATTCGAGGAAGACGCTAGCAGACTTCTATGAGTTCAAGGCCAGCCTGGTCTATGTAGTGAGTACAACGTAAGCTGGAACTACACTGTGAGACTGTGTCTCAAAAAAAGTATTTCAGAGACTCTTTACAGCTCTATATAATACTCATCTTTATGATTATCAGTATCACATTGCTTTGTATATTTTTGATAAATCATGAAGTGTTTCAAGTTACTATGATATTGTAAATTATTTTTTGTGGGCAGCACCATTCCCTAGGCAGCGAGCCTGAACTGGGTAAGAGTGCAGAGCGTGAGCTGAGTGCACAGAAGCACGCACGCATGCATCTGTTTCTCACTTGGCTCTACACTGTGGATACGACTGGCTTCTTCAAGTTCCTGCCACCCCGACTTCCCCACCACGAAGGACTGTAGCCTGAATTTGTGAGCAAAATAAGCCCTTCCTCCCTCGATTGCTTTGGTTAGATTGTTTTATCACAGTAACAGGAAATGTAACTAGCTAAGATGAAAACTATACTCACAACCCTGAATGATTCTATTTTTAAAAAGCAGAACTCTGAGGGTTTGTGCTCAAGATTCCCAGACACACTCTAACCCTAGGCTGATCCCCAGCCCCTCTTGACCTACATTTAGTCCTTCCCTCAAGAGCCAGTTGTCCTTGTACAGGGGCTGCCCCTGCTGCTTGTGTCTTCGTGCAATGACATGAGGAATGCTGGCAGGAAGTGTGTCGGTGGCTCGACCAATTCTTAAAGTTGTTGAACCTGGGTGTACGACAACAATAAAGTTGCTCTGGATTTGCTGCGGACATAAAAAGACAAATATGATTTTAGCAATACACAGGTAACAGGTTAGCTAGCACACAGGAAGGCACTATATGATGTTCTAGTTAGGGCTACAGCTGCTGTGATGAAAGAACATGGCAAAAGCAATTTGGGGAGCAAATGTTTACTTAGCTGACACTTCCATATCACCATGGAAGGAAGTTAGACAACAACTTAAACAGAGCAGGAACCTGGAGGCAGGGGCTGCTGCAGAGGCCATGGAGGGTGGTCCTTACTGGCTTGTTACTTCTGGCTTGCTCAGCCCGCTTTCCTCACCAGGACCACCAGCCCAAGGACGGCACTGCCCACAATGGGCTGTCAGCCCGCTTTCCTCACCAGGACCACCAGCCCAAGGACGGCACTGCCCACAATGGGCTGGGCCCTCCTACACCAATCACTGATTAAGAAAATATTCCACAGGCTTGCCTACGGCCCAATCTCATAGAAGCATTTTCTCACTTGAGGGTCCCTCCTCTCTGATGACTTTAGCTTATGTCAGGCTGACACAAACTCACCAGCACAGACTATTAGACTGAAAAGCATCAAAATTATCCAGTGAAGAGTTAAGAGATATTACATTTGCTCTTCTGAACGAAAATTCTTTTATCTTCACTTGAACTCATAGTACACACTTCAATAATTCCTCACTTACATGAACAAAACTAAACTCACCCAGTGCAAATTACTATATAATTATTGAGCGTATACTAGAAAATATAGGTAGAATGGTAGTTAGGGTCAAGTCTCTACTATCAGAGAACTTTCTGTTTAGTAAGAAATACAAATGGATGAAAGAGAAGATGGTGGAAAGTGCAGCTAAGGTTTCTGTGGATAGAAGAGGAAAGAGCCTAAGCCTTCCCTACTGAAATCTGGACTGAGAAGCTCCATGAGGCTTAGGCATCTGCCAAACGAAAAAGCTTCTGGGGTGACCAGTACGAGTTCAAGAAGAAAATAATGTAAGCACAGCACTACTGCTTCGCAGTGTTGGAAGCAACATTCACTGACAAGCTCAGCATGTGCTTGTCGTTGTGTGTGCTATTTACCTGATCTGCTAAGACCTGGGGTTCAAAGTCAGAGTTTACAACTCCATCCTAGTACATCAGAAGAGGAAATGAACAAAAGCTGACAATGCAGAACACATCCAGACGAGGAAGGCGATGGCTGGGAGCTTTTATGGAGTAACTATTTTAGGTCTGTAATTCTCATCGGAAAGAATTCAAGCTTACTTGGGGAAACTTCTGTCCCCAAAACTTGAGTCATGCAAAGTTTCAGCAGAGAGTAAGGGAAGGACGGACCTTGGCTATGCCTCTGAAAGCAGAGAATCTGGAATGGGCAGACAGCTCAACAGTTAAGAGGGAGCAGTGCTCTTGCAGAGAACCAGAGTTCGGTTCCCAGCACCCACGTCAGGCAGCTCACTACCACTTACTCCAACTTCATGAATATGACGCCCTCTTCTGGACTCCATGGGTACCTGCACTTACATGTGCATACCCTCCCCCCAACCATGTACATAATTCTTTAGAATAATTTTTTAAGAGCTTTTGTTAAAAAGAGAAAAAAGACAGAATTATCTATTGAGAACCATAATCCCAGCCTGACTCCTTGGTACCTTCTTCACCCTGTCCTTGCTGCATATCTTCTTTCAAAACATTTCTGTGGCTCACACATATAATAAAGGCTGCAGCCTCCTCAATCAAGACCTTGCCTAGCTCTAGAACTGTTGTCCTTTTAGTCTATTTAATATTTTCAACCTTATCTATCTATCTATCTATCTATGTATGTATTTATTTATTTATTTATTTATTTATTTAAAGACAGTTTATGTAGCCAGGGCAGGGCTAAAACTTATAAGTCCCACTTCCCAAGTTCCAAGTTTTGGCTTGCAGCCACGTGCCTCTATGCCCAACTTCAGTCCAGACTTCTGTTGATTGCAAAACTCAACGGCTCCGGAGCCTTCCTTCATCAATGCAGTTCCTGCTGCCTGCAATCTTCTTTCTCTCAGTTACATCTACCTCTTCTCTTCAGGAATGAATGAAATGTCACCAAGAGGAAATCTGCTGGACCCTTCATAACGTGACCTGCTAGCGTTCCTTCTTTCCATCATTACTGCTGTCTGTCTGCCATCCCAACAGACAGGAGGCCTCTAGCGGGGGACACTTCGGTCCTGTTTACTACTCTATCCCAGCACATGCTGTCGGCGTTACTGTGCTTTGGAGGGTATCTCCCCAATCGACGGGGGAGAACAGACAGAGCTCTATCTGTCTGCTACCCATCAGGGGCACCTGGACCTCAGCAACGACCCACAGTATGTGAATTAATTTCCCACAGCATTATTGTTTAGTAATTACGCATTTTAATGTATTAGGAAAGAAACCTAGCAGTACACCCCACCCATGATTTCCTGGGTATTATTTGTTACTTACGCTGAGACCGAGAAAAGTCCGTAAAGTACAGGTGCCACAGAGGGTATGGAAGTCAAAGGCTGTGACACAACTCACTCGAGTGTACAAAAAGGGCCACACGATTCACAGAGCTGCTATAAATTCGACCCACCACCTGCTCTACTGGCGTTCCTGCCCCGTCAAGTTCTGGTGAGGGCGCCAGAATTAATCACGTGGCTTGGGTGTGGACCGGTGGCCTTCAGGGAATTCTAACTGCTCAATCTGACACCCAACATAAAATCGTAAACTTAAAACACTAAGATTGTTATTTTGCCTTTTGTTTTGTTTTTGTTATATTTGCTGATGTAAATATCTGATGGGTGGGATAGCTGATGGACTTGCAACCCTTTGAGAACCGCTTGCAACATGCTGAGAACCTTGCATAGTTCTCTAACCTCTCACTAAATCTCTAGCCTCTTGGAGACCTCTGCCCTCCTTGTCAAGGCTGGAGGACACACTGCGTTTCCACTCCCTC
This sequence comes from Psammomys obesus, assembly GCF_907164565.1. Lineage (NCBI taxonomy): Eukaryota > Metazoa > Chordata > Mammalia > Rodentia > Muridae > Psammomys > Psammomys obesus. Next base: position 7,584,063 of record NW_026591918.1, on the reverse strand, counting down.
CTTCGGGCGGTCCCCGAACTAGCTTATCCCACACCACACTGCATCTTTCAGTGGCCCTGCTGGGTAGATCATTTAATCCTTGCATGGGACAGGAAGAAGGCTCAGAAATGGTCCACAGGAAATCCTGAGTGTCTAATCTCTCCCTACTATTTCTTCGGGGAGCTGTGCACTGCCGCCTCCTACCCCCCGCTTTCCCTAATGGAATGGGTTTTCTTTACTCATCATTGGGGTTAGTGAGCGTGTGAGTCATGCTATTCTAAATAGAATTTTTGACTTAAACCTGTTATTGACACAGGCTCTTAGTGTCGAGGGAAAGGCCACCTTTCCCTTGCTTTTAAATGTGAAAAGACCCCCACTGTCTTGAGATTTGCGAACAAAGGAACAGGCTACAGCTCTAACCATCCCTGAACAAGCCTGAGGGCCGTGTCGGCACCAAACTGTGACATCTTACAGCTGAGACCTGGAGCCTGTGCACCCCGGACTTGCCCTGCTCCGCGAGACTTCGCACGGGGACAGGACGGGCGTGCAGGGGAGGGGCCCCGAATCCTTCCGCCTCCGCCCGGCCCTCGGCCCGACAGCAGCCCAGGCCCAGGCTAGCCGCGGTGTAACCGGGGCCAGCACCGCCCATCCCGCGCCTCACCTCCTGCAGCGACTCGGGCACCAACGCGGGCACGATGGGCCGCTTCACGCCGCGCTGCTCCTTCTCCTTCTCCCCGCCCTTCTCCTTCCCGTTCTCCGTGTCCCCCTTCTCCGCTTGAGTCATCCCTGCCACCGCCGACCACCACCAGCCCGTGGTTTCAGGAACGCCGCCGCCACAGCAAGCGCAGGAGAGCCATTGCGCAGGCGCACCTTTCCCGGGATGCCCATAGTCAAGATGGCCGCCACTGGCGTCGGCCCTCGAGAATTCTGGGAACGAGGGACCGGCGGGGTGGGAGTATGGGTTTTCCGTTGTTTTTTTGTGATGATGGGGACCGAACCCAGGGACTTATGGTCAGTATGACTATTACAAGTGAGCTACACGCCCAGTGTAATTAACACAGGTTTTGTTTTTTCTTTTAGCCCCGGCTAGCCTGGATCTTGCTATGTAGATCAGGCTAACCTTCAACTCAAAAAATTAAAGATGTATGCCGCCTCACCTAACTCTAATTTTGAGGGCTCTGTGAGAGTCTGAGGTTAGCCAGTCTCATTTTGATCTCATAGGTCTTCACTCGCAGGTTTCACTATCCTCCTAGTTCTTCTCACAATTCTGGTCCTGCTCAGTCCTGCCTGATTGGGTTTCTCTGGAACTTGCTTTGTAGACCAGGCTGGCCTCGAACTCAGAGATCTTCCTGCTGAATCAAAGGCATGTGCCGCCCCAGCCTGGCAAATAAGGAATTCTTAATTCGTACTCCCTTGCAGGAGGTGGGGCAGGGCATAACAAAACCCCAACAATAAATATGTAATTTGGCGGCTCATCCATTGCTTCAACACCCAAACCATCCCTAAGTGACTTTTAAAAAAGACTCTCTTTAATTCACTCACTTCTTTGAATGCGATGTTACTCAGCCCACTCCTGCTGGATGACTACAGCAGCCTCTAAGCTGGGCTCCTCTTTAGTCCAGTTCCTGAGAAGCTGTCCAGACAGCTGCTCAGTGTTTTATTACAAATGAATCCATTGTGGCTGCACACACACAAACACACACAGTCATTCCAACACTCAGGAGGACTGCTTCAAGTTTATGGCCAACTCCCTTCCATACCATACTTGATCTAGTTCCTGACATATTTCTCTGTGTGCACTGCACACCTGCAGAGTCAGAGGACATCGGGTTGTCTTCCTCTATTTCTCCAGTATTTCTTTCTTTTTTTTTTTTTTAAACAGTTTTTCAATAAACCTAGAGTTCATCTGGTAGCCAGCAAGCAACCAGATCCTGTCTCTGACAGCTGGGGTTACAGGTGAATACAGGTCTTACCCAAGCCTATGTGGGTGCTTTGAATTCAAGATCTCAAGCAAGCACAGCTTGTGCTCTTATCCACATAGCAGCCCTTCAGCCATTTTAATCCTGTACCATTCTCTCTCATGCCTGTGGTCTATAAAGCTTCATTTTTTTTTTTTTTTTTTTTTGCTTTTGTGTGCATGTGTGTGTGTGCGTGCGTGTACTCTGCTAAGGTGTTATGTGGAGGTCATGGGCAGCCCTTTCTCCCATGTAGGTTCTAGGAATAGAACTCAGGTCAGCCAGGCTTGGCAGCTACTGTTCTTACCTGCTCAGCCACATCACCAGCCCATACACTTAATTTCTGACGTCAAGTCCCATCATCAGGCTGTTGCCGCCCTTTTGCTTTGTTGCAGATTTTCTTGCCTGGAAGGCTCCTCTCTCAGTTGGATCATAACCCTTCCCCCCACACCACCATGTCCTTTCATTCAGGTTCCTTAGTCACACGAGCCATTTGTGTGTAACTGCTTTGCCTCTGTACTTTCTTCCGCACTAGAATGCAAGCTCCATAAGAAGGATGTCTGTCAGCCTCAGAAACCTGGAATAAAACAATGTGAGCTGGGTGGGCAGAGCCCCTGTAATCCCATGTAACCGAGAA
>NW_026591918.1:7505156-7581482 GCF_907164565.1 Psammomys obesus | reverse complement strand
ATGTGAGCTGGGTGGGCAGAGCCCCTGTAATCCCATGTAACCGAGAAGGGCAGAAGTATCCTGAATGAAGTTGGCTTGGACTGTATGAGACTGTCTCAGTAAACAGAAGATCACTGTCCAGTCCAGCAGGGTCCACCTTGTTTGTTTTTCGAGACAGTTTCTCTGTGTTAACAGCCCTGGCTCTCCTGAAACTCAATTTGTAGACTAGACTGGCCGCGAACTCACAGAGATTCGTCTGCCTCCTGAGTGCTGGGATTAAAGGCATGTACCACCACCGCCTGGCTTTGCTCCACCCTCCTTGATGGTTTCTTTTTGCATAAGCTACTGAATAGAGAAGGTTAAAATACAGGATATACAAGAGGATAGGCCCTTCATTATATGCAACAGTGGTCCTCACGTGCAGAACAGATCAGCTAGTATAAGCTGCATGTAGGGACTCTGAGGATAAGTCCTGAAAGAGGAAGCCTGCACCAGCAGCAATCTTGAGAGTCAGAAAAGGCTCTTAGGTCACAAGCACAGAGAAGCCATTGCTTACGCTAAGTCACCTAAATATTCTGGTGTTAACCCTTGCACACTGGCTCATTTCTATAATGTTTCTGTGCCTGTGTCATGTAGACACTGTTTATAAGACTAGGGTAAGCCAAGCAAGCTAGTGCATGCATACCTGTAATCCCAGCACCTCAGAGGCACAGGTAGGAAGAGCACAAGCTTCCAGCTCAAGGCCAGCCTGGACCTTCTGCCCTGTTTAGTTTTTGGAAACGCAACAATTTAGAATCACCAGACAGCCTATGCATACATCTGAAGGGCGTTTTCTTGATTACTGTGTGAGGACCACTGTGGGCAGTGGCAACTCTGAAAAGGTGGTTGGGTTGTTAGGGCAAGCATCAAGAGCAAGCCAGTAAGCAGTGTTCCTAATGGTCTCTGCCCCAACTCCCTTCCATGCTAGACTGTGAGCTGTAAGATAGGAAAAACAAACAAACAAACAAACAAACAAACAACACCTTCCTCCCCAAGTTGCCTTTGATCAGAGTCTTTACACAGCAATAAAGCAGCTAACTAAGAATCTCAAAAAAAAAATGGGTGTAAAGACTAGGGATAAGATGAACAGGGCTTTCTACTTAGGGAAAAGCATGAAAGCAAATAGGAAGGATCCTAAGGAGATTCTAAACAGATTCCTGTTTGTAAAGTCTGAAGTCACTGGTTTTGAAGATTGGCCAGCATATAGTCAGTCACTTGAATCTCAATTTTGATGACTGTGGCTTTATAAATGTCCTGACAATTTTATCTGGTAGTAAATCAGACAAGATGTATTCATGAAATATATTAAAGATTTAAAATTCAAAACAAGCTGGGTGCAGTGGCACACACTTGTAATCTCAGCACTCAGAGAGGTAGAGCTCTGTGAGTTCGAGGCCAGCATGGTCTACAAATTGAGTCTAAGACAGGAAGACTACACAGAAAAACACTGTCTTGAAAGACAAAACAACAAAATCAAAACAAATACATATATATTACCGAAATAATTATATTGTAGTTTATTTATAAACGAGAGCAAAATAACAATAAAGAGTATTTCAAAAGAAAAAAAGGCAACATTAACAGGATTATATACATTGGAACAGGGCATGGTGGCTCAAAAAAGCCAAACAAACAAAACCAAACAAACAAAAAATCAGGACTAAACACATGACCTTTATTTCTTCACAAAGATTTTGAGTTTAATCATATAAAGATGAAGAATCAAGTTTTGAAACCTAAAAATATTTACTTATTAAAACTATATTAATACTTTAGTAAACTATACAAAAAGATAAGGAGACAAACATGTACGTTTATAGAACTGCATTTCAGTCAGGCCAGATCCTGCAGAGGGAATTCCCAGCCTGACCTCATCCATCTGTGAGGACACAGGGCAGTTCTTGTTGAGACATACACCATCTTATCCTGCTTGAGCCGCTCTTCACCTCCTGATGACTTCCTTCTACGCATGTGCATGTCTAGCTGTCTGCTTCTCAGAGCAGACATTTACCTAAAAGAGGTTAAAACATTTAGCCTCTGTTTATTAAAGTGGATTTCTTCCCTCCCTCTTTCTCCCCCCATATTTCAGCGTGAAATTTCTGAGGAGTAAGAAAAATGAAAGAAGGGGCTGGCAGCCAGGGAGGTCAAGAGGAGAGGGTACTAAGAAAAAAAAAAAACCACCAAATCTTTTCTCAACTGATATTTTGGTAATAAAGTCAGTACATTTTCAAGGATTAAGATATATCTTTCTAAATAAAAAGATGTGCAACTTCTATAGAGATGGCTTGGCAGTTAGGAGCACTTGCTGCTCCTGCAGAGGCAAGAGCTTTATTCTCAGCACCCACATTAGGTGACTCACAACTGCTGGCAACTCTAGTTCCAGGAGGATTCAACTCTTCTGACCTCCATGAGTACCCATACCTAGGTATGCATACCTACAAGCAGGCGTGTGTGCGCGCGCACACACACACACACACACACACACACACACACACACACACACACTCTTAAAATGTCAATTGCATGAGATCCAAGAGTCCTCTTCTGGCCTCCTCTGGCCCGGTGCACACATGGAATACATGTGAACACCTGAATTTAGGACAGCCTGATCCAGGGCTACAAAGAAAAACCCTGTCTCGAAAAGCCCCCTACCAAAACTACAACTTCTGTTTTCTTAAACAAAATATTCCCAAGGTGGCATTTTCATTAAAGTCCTGAAAAATGATCTCAGATTTTAACTTACCTTCCTCATCCACCAGCCATCGGAGGAGGGCTGGGGCCACGGAGATGACTGATTCGACCCATTCTTCGTGGAGGGTTTCCAGGTGGCCTAATAAGAAAGTATTTACTGTTTGGTAAATCCAGCTTCAGTTGGTTCTCTCTCTCTCTCTCTCCCTCTGTTTTTTAAAGAATGTCCTGTTATGTAGACCTGCCTAGGCTGGAATTTTATATATAGACCTTGAACTCAGATTCCGCCTGCCTCTGACTCCCAAGAGCTAGGATTAAAGGTGTGCGCCACCACACCTAGCCAACTGGTTCCTTCTATTAAGCATTCAACTACACCTTTTTCAGTAACACAGGAAAATAAGCATGGCGGCTTACAACTGTCACCTCAGCACTTGGGAGACAGAGAGATTATCAGCAGTTTAAAGCCAGCCTAGGCTACACAGCCAGGACCAGGGCAACAGTGCTACAAAACAACACCCTATCTCAAACACAAAGCAAATAAGGCATACAACCCTAAGAGCCTTAAAATGTCAACTACTGTGTACGTTGGTGAATAAAAAGAACATGACTCCTCCTAGGTATGGTGGAGAACATTTATTGTAGATAAAAGGGAGAGCATTGTCAGAGGCAGGGACATCTGAGTACAGACTGAGCTGGGCCACGTGAGGAACAGGGGAGGAGGGGAGAGAAGCCATCAAGCAAGAGGGGCAGCTTGGACCAAGAGGGTAAAGGGTAGAGCAAAATAGACAAGTAACCAAAATGGCTGGATTACATGAAGTTTTAAGATTAAGAGGTGAGGCATGCCAGCCATACCCTGTAACAGGTAGGGGCGAGGAGAAGCTGGCAGCCAGCATCTGCTTTGATATGTTAATGGGCACCTCAGTTATCTATCTGTCCCAGGTTCGAGACCTAACAGCTGATGAAATGGGTTACCCTGGCTGCCAACTTGACACATCTGGGAACCTCAACTGAGGAAAAGCCTCCATCAGACTGGCCTACCCAGAGGGCATGTTTGTGGTGCATTTGACTGCTAATCGCTAATAGCCCACTGTGGCCGGTGGGCCCAGGCTGTATCACAGAAGGCAGCTGAGCAAGCCAGGAGAAGCAAGTCAAAACCAGCCTTTCTCCATGCTCTCTGCTTTAGTACCTGCTTTAACTTCCCTAGATGACAGACTGTCACAAAACTCTCCTTGTAGTTGCTTGTAGTCAGTGCTTTCTTACAGCAAAGGAGACGCAAGCTCTAAGTCAGGAATCAAAACTTCCAACACTTAACCATCAGACACACAGTGCATGTGAACGGCAGCTCCTCCTGTTAAGTGAACCAGGCTCAGTCCAGCGCTGCTTCTGGGGCTGGAAGCTGGGACTTCACACTCTATGTGAATGCTGGCCATTCCTTCCCGGCCTTTAGCTCAGCTTTCCCACTGTATATTTACCATGTTTTACTCTTCTGCCAGTTTTACTCTGTTTATCAGAAGAGGCAACCTGACTTTTCAATTTATAGTAAATTCTTAATTTTGTGACATGAGATTTAATCTTTTGATTTCTGCAAGGCTAGCTATCTAAAATAATAAAAACATACCCTCTCCCATCATCGTATCTGGAATCAGATGAGTTGCCATAGCCTCTTCTTTTCTTCACATCTTGCTGAAGCAAAGTTTTGAAACTGAAACAAGGAACAGAAGACAGGGGTATCACTTCCGACACCATCACCAATATACTGCCACGGTTTTAATTATCTCTGTGTGAGAGTGACTAACACAACTTATTAGCTTAAGCCTATACTTTCTGACACAGCTGGACATCTTTAGCATAAGCGCGCATCTAAAATAGGGTGTGCCACATTTGTCTACTAAAGCCACCTGTCCCTCTGTTTCTCATCTGCTGGTGACTCTGTGGCCAGCATGAAACCGGGAGTCCTCATCAGTTTCATTCTTCCTGTTCAGCCTCAACAGAACCTATTTTTACAGTATCATACAGTCACCCCCCCCCCCCCCCCACTAACTTATTCACCATGCCTGCAATTCCTCCGCCAACAGCCTACTTGAGGGAGGGACTAGATGAGGATATTATAGTCAGAGGCACAGAGCGTCTCAGAATGTCAGAAGAAAATGTAATTTTCTCTTCCTCCTCCTCTAATAGGGCAAGAAAATGCCCTACAGAACTGCCTATAGGCTGACCTTATAGAGGCATATATAACCTCTTAACTGAGGTTCCCTCTTTTCAAATACCTTTAGCTTGTGTCAAGTTGACAAAAAACTAGACAGCACAGCACTCAATGAAGGAAGAAACTATTCTCCCACATCTACTCAATACAACTTTCTAAACACGAGACATTCAAATATCTATTCAAATTCATGGTAAGACTTGTTAGTAATTGGTTGGTAATTTTGATAACACAGCATGAAAAAGTTAAACAACAAAAACCCTCATGAGTGAGAAGTTTACTTTTCGTCTCTTCTGTTTTTTGACTTCTATGTCTTCATTAAGAGCTCAGACCCAGTGGTGGTGACACACTCCTATAATTTCAATATTCAGAAGGCTAAGGTAGATGACTATAATGAATTCTAGGCCAGCTTCGATTCTAAGCCAGCTATATAACAACACTTGGTCTCAAAAGCCAAAAAGTAATTTGGCATTAGAACGCACAGGCCTGGCTGTAAGTGGACATGGCTACCCTAACGGTTCAGGCATCGTCAAGCTCACTAATTCAACAACTTCCTTTGGGAAGCTAAAAATGATTGCAATTGGGAAGTGTTTCAGCCCATGGTTCACACAGAGACTCACAGCTGACCACAGTGTAGAGATGCTCAAGCCACCGCTGCGTACCTGTATCACACACTCTCTCCTAAAAGCTCAGGGAACAGTAAGAAAAAGGGGAGAGAACATTTTAAGGGCCAGAAATCAGGAGAACTGGAACAAAATAGTGTGTCTTAAACATGCACTCACGGATTCTTCGAACCTGTGTGCACTTGCACACGTCAAGGCTGTGAACAGTGGAGCATGGATACAGAAGGGCTACACAAGCCTCTACTTCTACCTGAAGAGCTATTGATAGCTGATGACTGGTGGACGGAGGGAGCATCACTTTCTCTAGGGCTGTGCTCCCTTGCAGGGAGAAACTGCTCTGGGGGATGGCCCCACACCCATATGTCTGGCAGTAATTATAATTAGTGGGTCATAAAAAAAGAAGCAAGGATATGAAGTTAGGAGGGGGCATGTGGACAGCATGTGGGGAAGGGGACAGAAAAAGAGGGATCAAATGATCAAAATACATTGTACATACGTACGACATTCTCAAAGATAACCAAACAACATAATGTAATTCAATCAGCTTAAGAAAAAATGCAACTAAATGCTTTTACACTTACAAAAAAACCACAAATTCTGCTATTCCCCAGAAGAAATCTGTTATAAAAGACAATCTCCATGGGGACTGATTCCGGCTGCCCAACACTTGTCCTACAGAGAGAATTAAAAGAAGGAAAAAAACAGTAAATGCCACAAGTCTACTACTTGACATTGCATTTAATCAACAGAGCAACAGTTAATAAGCTCAGGTTTGAACTTGCTCAACTACTTCAGAATAGTCAACATCAGATCTATTATGAGTGAAGTAAAATTCTGGGATCTAGAGTTCATTCCTTTGTTAAATGCCTACATACCTATGTGATTCTAGTGGTGAACCCTTTCTAGGCATCTCCTTTCTACCTCCCTTTCCCTGCTTCATGGGTAAAATGTACACATTTTAGTAGCACGATTATGCAGCATAAATTTTATCATTTTTGAATACATAAGCAAATTTACAAACATCACCACTGCCTACTTCCAAAACTACTTTGTCTTCCCAGCTAAAATTCTACTCATTCAACTTTGACTTCTCAATACTTCTTCCCTGTAGCCCTTAGCAACCACCAATCTACTTTCTGCCTCTGTAAATTACTGCAAAATCTCATAAAAGCAATCAAACTATTTCCATCTTTTGTAAATAGCTTGCTTCACTTAGCACAATTTAGAGTTTAGCCAACATGACAGACTATCAAAATTTCTTTCCTTTAAAAAGATTGCCAATAGTCCATTATATATACTTTTAATCTGTCACCTGTCAAATGACATTTTGGCTTTCTATTATGAATCGTGCCACTATGAACATTGAACATACAAACATGTTTATTCAAGCATTTTGAAGAAAACAATTAGGTCAACTCTTACACTGCCTCTTTTTTCTTTTGAGACAGAATCTCACCATGAAACCCTGGACAGCCTTACCGGAGATCTGCCTGCCTCTGTCTTCAGGGTGTTGGGATGAAAAGTGTGTACCAACACATGTGGAAACATCTATTTTCTATAAGGTGTTCAGAGAAACCCCCCCACCCCACCCCCAACTTGCACAGTTTCTTGCCTGTAAAAACAAAAGTATTTAGCTATACATATCTTTGGAATCAGTTACTTTTATTTATTAAGTTCTTATATAAAGAATCTATATGGTCCAATGACTGCAAAGAGGTTAACTAGGGCAGAACTGCATGAATAGCACGGAGTTTAGTTTCAGGTTGTATGTGAAGAAGCTAGAGCACTCTGATGGGGGAGCGGCTGTCCATCAACCACCTGTTCTCTTTACTTTCTGAAGGCCTTCAGCACTTTACCATTCTCTGCCCTGTACCAGCTTCCTTTCAGTTATTCACTGAGGCAGAGCAGAAAAGAGCTAGACAGAAGGGGTGAGCGATGGCTTTATTTCTGTTTCTAGCTCTGCTTTGTTGGCTTCTGAGAAAAATTATTCCAGATCTAACCACCATATTGGTATGAGATAAAAGATGTCAGCTGGCACAGGAGTCATCTGTGAACACCGATACACTACAGTCCTTACACAGACCAGGTGGAGCCCATCAACCATCCCTTTGTGAGTCTGAAGAACTAGATGCAAGTCCATCATTCTACATGGCTCTTTGTAAACTCCCTCCTAAAATCTAAAGGCAGAACCTGACACAATCTCCATGTCCCTAGAGGGTTTAAAAAGATGCTGGAATAAAGTTGCGTCTGTCAGCTACAAAACTCTGTAAAATAAAAAGTACTCAAGTGCCACCCATGACTGCACTCAGACTCTACAATAATTATACTCTACAAAATTATTTAGCAACACATGAAGCCAGTAACCTCAATCACAAATAATTAAAAATCCGAAAGTACCAAAACTAAGATGAAACGCTGCTGCTTCCTTTACTGTCCATCACACCACTATTCCAAAGCTGAAATTTTGAAAAGCCAAGAAATTCAAAGCGCACTCTGGTGATACGCAGACGAATCAAAGGCAGCCACACCTACTTCCCGGGACCCAAGCAAGGCGAGGCTTCTAGGACTGCACCAAGGATTTTCACCTAAGTCATCCAGGTGGGCAGATGGTTCTGGCACTGTTGTGACCTGGCCATGGCGGCATCTTTTCTTTCCAAGTTTCTCTGTGAATTGTCTGTCTCAGATTCTCTATTCCTGTAATTAGAGACTAGCTTCTCAAGTTTTTTTCAAATTAGGGCTCTTTGAGGAGAAAAACCTATCAAATTTTTTTTGTATTACCTAGCGTGGTGGTGCCCGCCTTTAATCCCAGACCCCGAAGACAAAGGCAGGGGAAATCTCTGAGTTGGTGGCCAGCTTAATGTACGCAGTGAATCACACGACAGACAAAACTCCAAAGCGAGACCTTGCTTCAGTTTTTTTTCATATTCGTGCTAGTTCTGCATTATTATTGTACGCATTATAGAGGCAGTATGAGAGGCAATACTGGAGCCAACCTGCGTTCAATGTGACCGAAGTTATATACTGCCTTTGTGATTGTGGGCGTGCTATTCAATCTATCTGAGTCTCAGTCTGCATCCGAAAAACAGGGATAGTAAGATACCACCTGAACAGAACATTTCCAAAGATGAACAACCCGGTAAGCAAAGACCGCTGTTACAGTGGCCCAAAACAAAAGCGCCACGAATACCAGGTTAGCAACACTGTCACACTCCCGGGTCACGGATACCCGAGATAACTACCGCAGATCACTCCTGGAAACCCGCTGTTCTGAGGCCGGCGGGGCTCCGGGGCCACCCCGCGGCGGTTACGGGCCTTCTGGGCTGCGCCTCGGGGCCCACTGCCCTCGCTTCCGACGCCTTCCGGCCACCGGACTCTGCGGGAGGGAGGCCGTCCTAAGCACCAGGCCGGCCAGCGGGTCGGCGCGGCCCGGGCAGGGCTCCCCACTCACCGTTCGAGATGTAAACCATCTTCCCTCCGGTTGCCCACCTGCAAGCGACTGGGCAGACCCGCCCGCGGAGCTGCCGTAACTAGCCTCGCGCCCCGCCCTTTACGTCACAGGCCACGAAGAGACAGACACAGCATAGAGGTGGGTAGAGCCCATTGGCCACGGGGGGGACAACTCCTGGCTGGCTGTTCCGCCCGAGTCACTTCCGCTGGCGTGGGCGCTCTGTGAATCAGGAGACCGGATGTGACGTTCAGGAGCGGCTCTGAGGAGGCTTCCTCCTAACCTGTTTCTGGCTTGTCTGTGGGACGGCTTTGGCACCGGTGCGCCACTGACTGGAAGTCGCGTTCTGGTTGATAGCTAAGCACGGGGTTCGGGTCAGCAAGGCTGCCAGATGTGAAGTGGCTTGAAGAGCCCCGGCGGCAGCAAATTCCTCAACTTTCCAAATGTGTTGCTGTTTTATGGAGTGGAGGGGACAGGCTCTGAGGTGATGGCCCGAACGTGAACTTAATCATCAGATTTGGGGGAACTCACTGATAGGTCCCTTTTGGACGTATTTCCTTTAAACCAGTATTTCCGCTCTGAGTTCACAAGACGTGGCTTTTTTTTTTTTTTTTAAACAGGTCTCTGTATTCCTGGCCTGGAACTCAAAGCTCCAGCTTTTCTGCCTCCCTAGCTCTGGGATTAAAGGCGTGCTCCACCACATTTAACTGGTTTCTTCTCTCCCCTGTCCTCTCCCCCTTCCCCCTCTTTTTTTTTTTTTTTTTTTTGAGATGGCATCTTTGAATCCCCAGGCTGCTCTTGAACTCACTTTGTAGACTCATGAGGCAGAGGCAGGTGGATCTCTAGGAGTTCAAGAAGTAGCATTTTGTTGTTTTCAAGACGGTTTCGCTGTGCAGCCCTGGCAGTCCTGGAGAGCAGGCTCTGAAACTCAGAGACCCATCTGCCTCTTGCCTCCCAAGTGCTGGGATTAAAGGCATAACCATCCGCAGCTAAGAAGTGGCATTTTTAATAGCTCTAGTGACACAACGAGGAAGAAGAAAATCAACTGCAGAATGACAACTTTCTCTGGTTGTAAGCATTGCAGAAGTGACATATACATTAGAAGGCCGGTCTGGGTCTTGGGCATTCAGTAAATTTGAATAATACTGCTTGCTGCTCCAGTTCCTAGACTATTTCTATGGCAGTTTCTGTCAAAAGACCTTTGTATTTAGCTGTTCTTTCTACTGTAGGGAGCTAATGTTCTTCCTTTTTCCTTTTATTTTTCTTTTTAGTTCTCAAGCTCTTAAGCCATTTTTGGAAGAACCTTATCCCCTTCCTTAAAAGGAAAATAAATACATTTGGAACTAAGAAGCCTTTTAAAACTGAACAGGGTGGCACAGGCCTTTAATCCCAGGAGCCTATGGCAGGTCAGTCTCTGTGAGCTGAGCCTGGTCTACGTAGGGAGTTCCAGGGCACAGTGAGACCTTCTAAAACAAAGGTGTGTTAAATGAGGTGTAGTGGCATATGCCTGTACATGAGTACAGTGGTGTTCCATGGTGACATCCTGTCTACACACACACAATATTCTAATATCTAGAACTGACAAAGATTTTTAAATACATGCTATTTTGAGAGGAAGTATTTTTTTCCTTCCAAAAAATCTTGTATAATAGGACAGGACAATGAAATCCATCACTTCATTTGAGACTCTTATAGCCCAATCACAAAGAATTATTTTTGCTAAAATACTGAAGGGAGGGGCTTGTTTTTCCTTCATGGTGTGTGTGTGTGTGTGTCATGTGTGTATGTGGAGTCAGAGCCTGGTGTTAGGTGTCCACATTATTTTTTGAGATCTTGTCCTCAACTGAACATGAAACTGGCCAATGGCTAGGCTGGCTGGGAAGCTCTGGCCACCTGCCTTCTCCTCCTTCAGAATGAGGGCACAGGTGTGTACACTCACATCTGTTGCAATCATTGTGCTCACTGAGCCATCTCCCCAACCTGGGTCAGTGACTTTTCTCAAGGGCCATTCTAATCCTGAGCTAGACCGTGACAATGTGTCACACTCCTCTGTACTCTGATTGCCTTCTGACTGAAATCTAGGCTATACTTCTGCCATGCTTAAGCAGTTTTCTAAACTGCAACAAGAATGACTTATATTTTAAAATCTTTCTTTTGCTTAAAACCTTTTAGACACTAAGATGGAGTGATTTTCTGTTGCTCTTTGTTCCTTTTCATTATCTACTGATATACCATGACCTGTTCACTTGATGGTCCCTTTAATTTCTTGCTACACATTCCCAACCAAACCGTACTCTAGAACTATTTTTTGGAGGTTGTGAACACCCCAAATTTTTTCATTTTCCCAAACTTGCACATATCCCTTCTTTCTTTAACCGACTCATTGCCCATCTGGCACCTTTTCACCTTTTAGCTGTCAGCTTAAGTGTCATCATTTCGGAGTGTCTTTCCTTGCTCATCTCTGGTTATTTTATTCATAGTTCTTAAATTATTAACCTGATTATTTCGTTTTGTCATTCCTCCCTAATAGAATACTAAGGGATCAGGAAGCTTATCTGTCTTGCACCTTGTACAAAGTGTGCACTTGTAATTCAAGCATTTGGAAGGCTTAGGCAGGAGGAATGTGACTTAAGGCCAGTCTGAGTTACATATTAAGTGCCAGCCAGCAGGTGTGTTACAGAGTGAGACCTGGTCTCAGCAAACAGCACCAATGGCCACACAAGGAAGGGCGCAAAACCCTGGGACCTGAGGACCAGATCCTTCCTCTTCTTTCCTCTGCTTAGATTCTATTCCTGAGTCTCAGCACAGTGATTTTCTCGCCTCCCTTCATTCCAACTCATGTTACTCATGGTTGTCAGTTCAATACAGCCTCACCAATTTCCTGCTCATTAGCCTCTGTAGCCACCACCTGCTGAATAACTCCCTGCTCTGCAGTTGAAGGTTTCCTTGATATTGCTTAGATTTTCCTCTCTGACTAATAATTCTGCAACAGACCCTTTGTTTTCCTGAATTCTTGCTAATGTTCATGTGTTTTGGCTTGATGAGAACTTTCCCTACCTGTTAAAACTTTAATTCAGGGCTGAAGAAATGGCTCAGAGTTCAAAACACTGTTTGTTCTTCTCAGGCTCAGTTCCTAAGAGTTTTTCCTCAACTTACAAAGCCTTTAACAATTTGTCACTGCATTTGATGGGACTATGTCTTGCTTTGAAAAATTGACTAAACTTAAAAAAAATTGTTTTTTAATGTGTATGGGTGTTTTGCCTGTATATATGCCTGTTTTGTTTTTCCCTGCTTACTAGGTGCCTATGGAGGCCAGACAGGGCATCAGAGCCCCAGGAACTGGAGCTACAGAGGCTTGGAAGCTGCTCCCTGGGTGGTGGGAAATAGACCTGATTCCTCTGGAAGGGCAGTGTGAGAGTGCCTCAGAACCAGAAAAGAAATAACCAAAATGCTTTATTAAAAATAGTGTTGTCCTTTTACATCTTGATACGATTATTAAGGAAATGTAAATTTCTTCTGTAGCTCACATTTCATACGTTCCTGCTAGATCCTACTGGTCTAACATTAGAACATTATTGGACTGGCAGAGAAAAGGTGAAGCAGAATAAGGTAATAGAGACCAGTTAAGAGATACTGACTTATTGATTTATTTAGTGATTTACTTAAAGTATTGCTTGTGCTGCCTTTGTGCTAACCATGACTTCACTGGCTACCTGGAATGGAACGACTGGAGAAACAATCATTTGTTGTTTGTCCTTAACAATGTGCTGACTGCCACATACACATCTGTAAAATATTGCTTGCTTGTTCACCTCACTTGTGGTTTTAGAGTGTAAAATGAGAGTGCAAACTAGACTCAAGACAGTGGCCTTTTAGAACTGTCCTTGCTTCAATTCTCTGGTGATAATCTCATTTCTTCTTTCTTCTCTCACTGGTGTCGGAGTGGTTATTCTAAAAAGATTCCCACAACAAAGGCACTCAGCAAATATTTGTTGAATGGATGAATGGGTGCATATTCTATGCATATTTATTGATTCAATTATCACCAAAAAAGTCATGTTTATTTAACATTTACCTGTGCCAGGCAATGTTCTGAGTGGTTTTCATATATTAATTCATTTACATCTCAATGCTAATGTCTTAGTTAGGGTTTCATTGTTGTGAAGAGACAACACGACTACAACAATTCTTATGAAGGAAAACATTTAATCAGGGCTGTCTTACAAAGGTTTAATCCATTGTCATCTTGGTAAGAAGCATGGCAGCATGAAGGCAGACATGGTGCTGGAAGAGCCAGGAGTTATACATCTTGATCCGGAGGCAGCAGAAGGAGACTGGGTGCCACACTGCATGTAGCTTGAGTGTAGGAGACCTCAAAGCCTGCCTCTATATAGTGATGAACTTCCTCCAACAAGGTCATACCTACTCCAACAAGGGCACACCTCCTCATAGTACCACCCCCTGTGACCAGGCATTCAAACACATGAATCTATGGAGGCCATACCTATTTAAACCACCACAGATAAGTGGTTCTCTTATTATTCCCATTTTATAGAAAAGAAGCCAAGTCCTGAAGAGCTCATGCAGCGGGCCCAGAGCTTCTTAGAATTAGATGTCTGTGTCCTGTAGTTGGTGCCCTTACAAGTGGGGATACTATACTGATATAGTCAACTCTTGGTAATAGAAAGCTAAGTCTTTTCTAGAAACTGTTTCCGTGTATCTCAGTTTTCTCAAGGTTGCAGAACAGCTGTCCAGTTTTTCTCTTTTAGACACCCTAGAAAAATCCTTCTGAGTGTCTCTTAAGTGGATTACCTCCTTGTCCCTGCAGCAATCCCTTGGCCAGGGAGACAGGTCATCAGAATATAGCAGGCAAGTTCACCACCCAGCACCCATGTCAGGTGGCTCCTACCACCTGTAACAACAGCTTCAGGAGCTCTGTCAAACATTTCATATGCTGCAGTATAAAGAACTGGTTTTCGTTTTTTTTTAAATAAAGCTGGCAGTAGTGGCGCACACCTTTAATCCCAGCACTCAGGGAGGCAGAGGCAGGTAGAACTGAGTTCAAGGCCAGCCTGGTCTACAAAGCGAGTTGAGAACAGCCAGGGATACAGAGAGAAACCCTGTCTCAAAACCAAACAAACAAAAAAAACAGAATGAACAAGCTCTGATATACTGTTAGGCCCTCTATGTCACCCCAACACTGTGACATACACATACACAAAATGAAAATAACCTTAAATATCCAGCCTTAACTCTTTGGTTCTGTGGTTGTTAACATTGCTAGTCAATTTGATGGGCTTTAGAATCACCGTGGAAAAACATCTGTGAGGGATGATTTTACAGTGAAAACTGAGACCAGTGCATTCCATTTCTGTCTATAACAGTTTGCATTAGTCACTGGGATAGTTAAATCTAGATGGATGTAAAAGGTTACAAATTACCATTTGCGTAGTTATTTCTCTTTTAGTAAAGGAACTTCGTTAGTTATTTACCTCATTGTTGTGACAAGGCTAGTTTAGTTTTATTAACATGTCCAGGGCACTGTCCATCACGGGGAGGGGAGTCCACTTCAGGGGCTTTAGGCAGTTGCAGTCAAGAAGCAGGTAAATGGAATGCACTGGTCTCAGTTTTCACTGTAAAACCACTAGAGATGTAAGTACTGATTGCCTTTTGGGGGCACTAACTAATCTTGTTTTGTTTTGTTTTCTTTTCAGATGTGTTCTGAAGTCCCCAAATGCTTTTCAAGCCAAGGATGATGGCTCAAGTATGTAATCTCAGCTAAACTGAATCCTTTGTTTCATTTCATTAAGGATGTAGAGGCAGAAGAATCACCATGAATCGCAGGCCAGCGTGGGATGCAGTATGAAACCCTGTTGTGGTTTTTTTTTTTTTTTTTTTACTTTGTATTTCTAAATATGTCTATCTCAATATATCATCAATCTTTATATTTAATAAATTAGGGTACAGATTATTTGCTCTCTATCTAATTTGCTGTTTGTATAGTACACTGACTTGGTGTAATACATTGGGCGGTTCTTGCATCTGACACCTATAGCAGTATTGAAATAAAAAGATACAGTGGATACACCATGGTATTCCTGCTACCTAAGAGTCCAAGGCTTAACTCTGTGTCTTAGTGACACTGTCATAAGCACTGCTTAGCAAATTTTTACTGTTGAAGCTGGTCCTTTTGGCATAAGTATAGCTATGTTTGTTTCAGGCCTACCAGCCACGTCATGTCAGCTTGTCACTGACATAAAAGAATCTCTGTGCGAGGTCAAGTTGACCAAAAACTAGCTTATGCTCACCATACTCTGTGGCCTTGTTCCTAGAAACTCCCTAACCATAGGCGCGGCTGTCCTTAGCCATAAACTCTACTTGGGACCAATCAAATTAAAGGTCAGCTAGAACTGCTTGTCTAATTAGCAAGAATAAAGAGTCAGGACTGACCACCGTGTATACCACATCACACCCTACCCCATATGTGCTAATGGCGGTTTCTGCCTTTATAACCTGACCCTGGGAAACAGGTCGATGTCACAGGCTCCCGGGTTCCTCTGTGGCCCTGTTTGCAATCAGCTTGGAAAAGGCAACCAACAAACCTTCCATATCTAACTGAGACCAGAGTCTGAGTGCTTTATGTGGCTATTCTTGTACTATAACATAACAAGGTAGTAGAACTTCACTGACAGGTAAACTCTGGATTCTCATGTTCCCTTAGAGCTGTTTCTTTCTTTTTCATATTTTATTTGGTGGTGGTGGTGGTGGTGGTGGTGGTGTGTGTGGTCCATGCCACTGCATGCATGTAAAGGTTAGAGGACAACTTTTGGGAACCAGTTTTCTTCTATCATGTGGATACAGGGAATCCAACTCAGAAAAGGGCTTGGTGTAAAACCCCTTATCCTTGGAGCCATCTTGCTCCTTCATACTTTTTGGAGACAGGGTCCTCTTACATAACTTCAGACTAGCGTCAGACTCAAGATCTTCCCACTTCTACCTCTTGGTGCTGCCACTACATCCAGATAAACTGATTTTTTTGTTTGTTTGGAGATGGGGTCACACTATCCAGCACAGGCTGGCCCCCTTTATCCTCCTTAGAGCTTCAGTTACTGTTGTTTACACCAAGCCTGGATTCTCTTGAACCTTGGCCAAGAAATTCCTCAGTCAACTCTCTCTCTCACTCTCTCTGTCTCTCTTTACTTTTTGTTTGAGACAGGGTTTTTCTGTGTACCCCTGGATGTCCTGGAACTCTCTCTGTAGACCAGGCTGGCTTCAAACTCAGAGGTCCACCTGCCTCTGCCTCCCAAGTGCTAGGATTAAAGGTGTGTGCCACCACTGCCCAGCTTAGCTCTTTAATTTTTAAAACATTTTTCTCATGTTCAGATCCTTTTAGTTGTCCTCAGAAGGAGAGTTAGTACATATTACTTAATCCTGTTTGAAAAAAATGGAAGATGTTACATGTATTTCCCAAATCAACATGTTAGATTGGGTCTTAGATCAGTACACACTGCTTGGATTTGAGTTTTAAGAATTATGTCGTTTATGTGTAAGCTTTCCAGAACAACTACTGTCTTTCAAGAATAGTCAAAACACGTGGTTAATTATAAGCAGAAAAGAGTCATGAATAGGAAACTAAAGTGTGGGTGATTTAAAAACACATTTATCCTGCAGCAAAGGCTCTACTTTTAATCTGTTTATGAATAAACAAATAAATAGGATCTTATTTCCATTGACACTCTTTGTCCTTTTAATGATAGGGCCAGTGAAAATGACTTAGCCTTTAGTTACTTCTTGGGAACAGTTTTGTTCTTTATGGCCTGTGGATCAGTGTCCATGGAAAGGATGGCCAGCTGGGCTTACAAGGACATGATTACTGCATTTCTGTGACTCGGGTAGGTAGCTAGGAAGATTGTTGCTGAAACTTTATTGTCTATCACAGTTTGGTTGCTATTAGCTGTTGGGATGTGAAGAAATCAGGCTCACAGCCCCGACATGGGTATCGCTGCTCCAGCAGCCTTGCCTTCCCTGCCAGGCGACACTGTGCCCTCAAGACTAAGCCTGAATTAACCTGCCACCCCTAAATTTGCTTGGGTCTGGTATTTTGTAACAGCACCAAAAATAGTAACTATTACCCAAGGTTGAAAATGGGTCTTAACTTCAGAGAACATCCTTCACAAATGAACTTCTGAGAAGTTCATTTCTCTTGCTGTAGAATCCTCTCTTGGTTTCCATGAGAAGCACAAAACCAAAATTGAAATTAGAATCTGGCAACTGAGGAAGTGTTGCTTGATATATTTTTTTTTCATCTTTCTTGAATGTATTTAGGTATAGCTTAGGGGCACCCCACCTTTCATGTGAGGACCATATGTGCTGAACAGGAGAGAAGCAAATGGAAAGGCTGGGTGCTGACCTGTTTGGTCTTCTTCACTCCTCGCTGTTTGCCCTGGCTCAGGGGAGGGAGCAGGTGCAGGGCACTCGAAAGCTGTGCTCAGACTCGTTTTCTAGGGAGGTGACAGTGTAAACAGTTCACAATGGGATTTGGTAGGCTAAGCAGGAACTTAGGAATTGATTGCTGAGGCTGTTTTACACGAGGAAGCCACCCAGAATATTGCCTCTTGTTGTTCTCATCCGGTCACTGTCCTTAGAAATATAAAATTCCAAAGAAATCATGCTATGTGGCATGCTTTACCGTAACATCTGGAAATGTTCATGTCTTTAAACCAGTGTTTTCAATTTTAGAATTTAGTTTAAAGAAACAATGAGAAATGTTCAGAGAGATTTGTATGCAAAGATATTTATTCTGGTTCTGGTTGAAACAATAAAAATGGAAGCTGTAGTTCATTATACAGTAGGGGATTAAATTTTAGAATACAATAGTATATTATACATTAAAATAATGGGAGATCATTCACATTAAGTTAAATAAAATTAATATATGCAGTGTAGAAATGCAAAAACACTGTATTTGTATAGAAATACATTAATAGGGTTACAGAAAAGCTGTAAATTTTCCTTTGTGTTTTTTATAGTTCCCAATTTTCTACAACAGATATGCACTCCTTTTATAGTCAGAAATAAATAATTATACTTTTTGTTGAAAGTTATGCTTGTAAGAAACTGAGAGTTCACCTTAATGGTGTGAATAATTCTTTAAAATATTTCTTCCTGGCAACTGTGAGATGGCTCAGCTTACTGCCAAGCCTGAGACCCAGGTTCGATGGCTGGGACCCACAGAGAGAACCCACCAACACATGTCATCTACTGATTCCCCCCCCCCCCCCCACTCCCCAACACGCTCACTCACTGGATTCAAAGAGCACCAACTTAATCACGAAGCATTGTGAGTAAGGGCTTCTGTGGTTAGTCCCTTTAGCTCTTCTTCCACCATGCCCATCTCCCTGGAATATGCATAAGGGTCTACAAGGACGAAGGCAATCTGAGGAGGTGTGCTACACAGCAGCCTGGGATACAGTGAGCAACTTGTTTTCCCTAACTCAGACCCTTGGAAAGCAGCATTCTGGCTTTATGGCTGGAGAAACTATTTTTGAAACTAAAGCCTAGTAAAGCAAATGGTTTTCCTCGATTCTCTGAGTGATTTGGAGCTTGTTTGAGGGCTTGCCTTGTTGCTATGATAATGATCAGGAGCTCACAGTGTCTGTGTATGTGTGTGTGTGTGTGTGATTAAAGTTATTGTCTTTCCATTTTTAGCAAGCTGTAGAATTATAGAATTTAGGAAAGAGAGCTTCAAAAAGGTTTTGGCACATTAGTTTTTGCTCTAGATCTTAGAGATCCATTCAAATAGTCCATCTTGCTTTGAATAACTTTCACAGGGTCTTAACTGTGTGCATGTTATTAGGCAAGAAAGGGACAGAGAATAAGTAGCTGATATTTAGCACAAATTATGTGTCAGATACTATTCTAATGATTTCCATAAATAGCATTGTTTATCAACATGACTCGTAAGTTGTGATGAATAATTTCATTAGTGTTCGTCTCCACGTCTTTACATTTTGTTCAGTAAAGTTAGTTCTTCCATACTTCAAAATGAAAACTTGAACAAGCCCCACAATTTCTTTGTTTTTTTTTGGGGGGGGGATCACACATTTTTGTTAAAGTTATTTTAATAAAGATGTGTTTCTAAGTTTCTTTCTTAACCTGGCTATCACACAAATAATTGAGACCCTATTATATTATTTTAACAAGCTTCACACAAAAGAACTGAGCAGTTTTAAGTCTGTTCTTAACCCTCTAAGCTAATTTGGCTTCCTCCCAGCTTGCATCCCAGAGATACTTGCACTTTGTAGCTTGCTGAGTTTTCTCTTCTGGTCCCTATTGGACATCTGCCCATAGCTCACTTCCTCTTCTAACTCCTCCTCCCCTGGCTGGCAGGAAGTCTAGCCCTATTCCCTCTCCTGCTCATCAGTTAGCTGTAAGCTGCTTTATTGGCATGTCAGAGGACAGTGTTGATGCAACACCAAGACAGGAAATTCTCTGAACAAGGGTTGCAACCAGATATGGGGAGGGGGTAACAGAAATCAGCATTTGAACGACACGATAACCTTATGCCTACACATTTTATGTCAGTTTAATAATTAGAGTATCTAGTACTAAATTTGAGTTAAGATCTCCAATCCCTTAGATAGGAGTGGGTGATGCCTCCCTCCCTTCTCCCGGTTTTGTCTCCTGTAGCTGGGTCGCAGTGGCCTCTGGCTCCTCTGGGAGTGGAAAGGAAATCTTAGTGGACCTCAATAGTCCTTACCTCTGATGCTTATAATTTTTTAATTCAGCTTGAGGTAGGTACAGGGAGGAAATTCTTTTATTTGCCAAGGATCTATCACAAATAGCATTCTTGATAAGGTCAGAGGATCCATCCCTATTCTTCTTCCTGGCAATCTTCAAGTTTCCTCCAGCATTTTCAGTCCTTGCTTATGTCCTCTCAAGCATCCATGTAGATAGGATTTGGCAAATGCTATCTTTTCCTTATCAGCATTCTGAGAGTATAAGCCACTTTAGTTCTCTCCCTTTCTTCTCAGTATACAGAAGCTACCTAGGGCTAGCAGGCTTCCTCTGTCATAGAGATATAGGGATCTGACCAGTAGCTATGGTTTGCCAATTAGTGTATTGAGAAGCAAAGGAGAAACAGAGGAAGAGAAATGGGGGGGGGATTTATTTTAAGCAATATTATATTATTGGATAATTTCATACAATGTATTTTGCTCATATTAATCTTCAACTCCTCCTAGCCCCACCTCCTTACTCATCCAACTTTATGTTTGTTTGTTTGTTTTTAACCCATCAAGTCCAATTTAGAGTTGAGTATTCTGATATTATTATTACTATTTTTAAAATATTCATTTTTATTTAGTATGTATAAATAGTTGTTCGTATGTATGTCTGTGTACCATATGCATGTCTGGTGCGTGAAAAGGCCAAAAGAGGATGTTGGATGCCCTGAAACTGGAATTACAGACACAAGGGTGCTGGAGTCAAACCCAGGACCACTAGAAGAACAGTCAGTGATCTTAACCACTGAGCCACTTCTCCAGCTTGTGCGTGCACGCTCGGTGTTTGTACCTGTGCTGAAAGACTTACATTATTTTTATTTTTTATTTGTGTGTCAGCCAATGTGCACACCCCATGAATGCTCTGATGCATATGTAGAGGTCAGAAGACCACATCTGAGAATTGGTTCTCTTTTAGGTTAGATTCTGTGGATTTAACTCAGGTTGTCAGGCTTTCTGAACAAGTGCTTTGACCTGTTGAGCACACCTCCACCCCCTTTTTTAAGGCTGATCAGTCTAGAATCATACTAACAACAGTCATTCTGTCTCAGCCTCCCAAGTGCTGGAATTATAGGTGTGACTCATCATGCCTGTCTAGCAATGGATTCATATGTCTCCTTGGGCAGAGCAGAATGAACCCATGTTCTATTCTGTCTCCTGTTGCTGTAATAAACCACTGTGACCCAAGAGGAAGGGTTTATTTGACCTACAGACTATAGCCCATCCTCCAGGGCAGCCAGGGCAGGAGCTCAAAGAACCTGAAGGCAGGAACTGAAGCACAGTCTGTGAGAGAATTCTGCTCTACTGGTTTGCTCCCTCTGGCCTGCGTAGCCTGTCTTCTTACTCAGCCCAAGTCCATCTACCTAGGGATCCACAATGGGCCAGGCCTCCCTACATCAATGAGCGATTAAGAAAGTGCTTATCACACATAGCCACGGACCACTCTGATCTGAGTTGTTGAAGGGGAAAAAGGAGGAAAAAATAATAAAGAAAGTGGCGGACACTATCAACCACGCCAACTTGTGCCAACCCACATATAAAAGAAGCCACAGGAGAAGAGGCAACAACTCTTCTCGAAATTGAAGAAAATCATTCTATTATCTAAGACTTAAAATAATGCCACATAAAACAAAGAGGTCCACACCCAGATACATCACATTTAGCAAAAGCAGTGTAGAAGAAAATTTACAGGTTCAAATGCCTGTATTTAAAAAACCAGAATGCTGGGTGTGATGACACCAGTAATCCTAACACTTCAGAGATGGAGGTAGAATGGTCAGGTATTCAAACCCAGTCTTTCTTGGATATGTAGGAAGTTTGAGTCCAGCCTGTGCTGTGTGAGACCCTTGTGAAAAGGAGGAGGAGGAAGAGGAGGAAGATAGTGATAGGAGAGAGGAGGAGGAGGTGGTGGAGGAGGAATGGAATGAAGAGAGGAAAACTTCAAACTAACAACCTAACTTTGCATTTTAGGAGGCTGGAGGGGCCTGGGGATATAGCCCAGTGGTAGAGTATTTGCCTAGTGTGTAAGGCCTTGAGTTCAGTTCCTAGCACAGAAGAAAGAACATGAGAAAAAGAAGCTAACCCAAAGCAGAAGGATAGAACGAAATAAAGATAAGCATGTAAACAAATGAAGTAGAGAACAGAAAAGAAATAGAGAAGGAAAATGAAACCTGGACCCAGTTCTCTAATAAAATTAACAAAAATTTCATAAACTCTCAGTAACTGACTTAGGGAGCAGGGCAGAAGAGGAAGAAGGTCTCAGGTCCTTATGTTGAGGCAAGAGAACCAGAGTTT
This sequence comes from Psammomys obesus, assembly GCF_907164565.1. Lineage (NCBI taxonomy): Eukaryota > Metazoa > Chordata > Mammalia > Rodentia > Muridae > Psammomys > Psammomys obesus. The sequence continues at coordinate 7,559,429 of NW_026591918.1, read as the reverse complement.
GAGCCTGGCCTGAGTTACAGAGTGAGACTGTTTCAACAGAGTTGTACCATGTTACCTGACTGCCAATGAGATTTATTCTAGGAATGCAAGTTTAGTTTAACATCTTGTGGTTTAAATGAGAATGGTTCCAATAGGCTCATGTAGTTGAATCCTTGGTCCCAGTTGTTGGAACTCTTTGGGACGGGTTAGGAGGCATGGCCTTGTTGGAGGAGGTGTGTTACTAAGAGCAGGCTTTGGAGTTTCTAAAGCCCATGCCATTCTCAGTTAGCTCTCTCTGTCTCCTGTATGAATCAAGATGTAAACTCTCAGCTACTGCTCTGGTGCCATGCCCGCCTGTCTGCTGCCATGCTCCTGCCGTGGTGGTCATGGACTCACCCTCTGTAAGCCCAAATAAACTCTTCTCTAAATTTCTTTGGTCATTGTGTCTTATCAAAGCAATAGAAAAGAGACTATGCCACATCTAAAATTAATGTAATGATATTAATGACAAAAGGAACAAAATTATACCATTACCTTAATCATTGCAGAAAATGCAGTTATTTCTTGTCATGATGGAGAGAAAATGCAATCAATCAAGTAACACATGTGTCTGGAATATGTAAATAGATAAATATATAAAAGCAAGTAACCCAATTTCAAATGGGCAAATGGTATGAATAAGCATTTCCTCAAAGAGTTATAAAACAGAGTTAGAGTGAGATCTCAGTGGTTATGAGCACTGGCTGCTTTTCTCAAGGACCTGGGTACGATTCAAAGCACCCATGTGGCATTTCACAACTGTCTGCAACTTCAGTTCTAGCAATACACTCTTCTGGCCTCCACAAGCACTGCATGCAAGTGGCTCATAGGCATGCATGCCAACAAAACATCAGTTCTCATAAATTAAAAAAACAAAACAAAACAAGATATACAAATGGCTATGGCCAACAAGCATAGTCTTCGTCTCAGTATCAGTGGTTACAATGAAAATGCAAATCTAAACTGAGGCAAGATAGCCATTCTCCCTCAATAGGAAAGCTGTAATAGTAAGACAGACAATAGCAAGGGCTGACAGACTTACAACACTTCATGCCCAGCCAGTGCTGCAAAAGCTTAAAAACTATTGGTGATAGCTGGTTTGATCCAGTCCCATAATTGAATGAATGAACTATTTGGGGGCAGGTCTCAGGATGCAGTCCAGGCTAAAGATGTCTTCAAGTCTCACTCCTCCTGCCACGGCCTCCTGAGTTCTGGGACTACAGATGTCTGCTGCCAACACCATAAATCCATATGCTGTAGTAATAAATCCCAGTGTAAAGACTGGGGGAACCTACATCAAGACCTACATAGGAGCACTGCATTATATATGAAGTTCTTTAAAAATAATAATATGTGTATATATGTATATATGTATACATATTTAAATAGATATAGTACCATAAAAAATTTGTCGTGCCCGAATCGAAATACCCCAAAAGACCACCACCAGGAGCGGAGTCTGTTGCAAACCACATGAGGATTTTTTTATTGTAAATTACAAGCTGCAGCTTGCTCCCCCCCCCCCCAAGCGGTGAGAGCTGAGAGCCCTGTGCTCAGGTTAGTTGGGTGATTTAAAGATTCTGGTCCCTCCCAGCATGCCCAAGGCAGGGGCAATTCCTGCCTGGCAAGTATCTATTAGTCAAAATGCTACATTTTGAGTTGATTGGCCAAAGGAAGGTCCCCAAAACATTAATGACCTGGTGTATCTGGGTGGGCCAGTTTCCTAGCAACTGTATCTCTAGTGGGTGGGGAAAGAATGCAGTACTGTAGGTTCTTTCCCTCAGGGCATTGCTGGACTTCTCCACCCAGCTAGCCTTAGTTCAGGCCTTAAACTTTAATAATAATGGCTAATTTTTAATCTTTTGGTCTCTCAAATTGACATATTAAAAAATGCTAGTTTTCAGAGAAACCCTGGAAGGCCTTCCCTACCAGGGGCTTCCTATAACAAATAAAGCATCATAAGGCCAGTTTACATCATAAGGCCAGTTTATGAAGAAACACTGGAAGCCTTTCCCCATCTTGACTTCCTGTAATGAACAGAGCATGCATGGGAAAAGCTCACACTATAAAGAATATGGGAGAGGCTGGTAATGTTCTGTCCAGTTCACGAACCCCAAAAGACCAGGAATAAACAAACTCCGCTGTAAATACATGAGAGTCTTTTTATTGTAAATTACAAGCTGCAGCTTGCCCCCCCACACACACACCAAAGTGATGGGAGCCCAGCATCCCATGCTCAGGCTAGTTGGGCGATTTAAAGATTCTGGTCCCTCCCATCATGCCCAAGGCAGGGGTGATTCCTGCCTGGCAAGCATCTATTGGTCAAAATGCTACATTTTGAATTGACTGGCTATAGTAAGGTCCCCAGACCATTAACAATCTGGTGCCCCTTCCTAGAGGGATGGGCCAGTTTCCTAGCAACTGTATCTAGTGGGTGGGGAAAGAATTCAGTGAGGCAGTCCTTCCCCTCAGGGCATTACTGGACTTCTCCACTCACCTAGTTCAGGCCTTAATTAATAGTTGATTTTTAATCTTTTGGTCTCTCATTCCCCCCTTTCCCATGATCATTTGAAGACCCAATCTTGGGTCTTCCAGATATGACCCTTTGTATCCTATAGATTTACCTTTTTATAATGGGTCAGAGTACCATTGAAAGACCCCAGCCTCACCCTAAGTTAAACATAGCTAACGCCATTTTGTGGGACACCACTGTTTTGTAAAACTCTGAAGGCTAAATGGGAAACTGGAAAATTACTAAGAAACCCAGCTGTGTCATCCACTTGGGATATCTGCGGTCAGGCTGCCCCAGTTGAGCTAAAAACAGTTTATATTAATCACCCTCATGGATATCTGTGAGACTGTTCCAGTTAAGATAAGGGTCCTAAGGAAAACAACAGGTGACGGGCCACGTCAAGGGGTCATCATGACCATTTTGACCACCCAGTTCCTGGAATCTTGGTGTCCCCGCCAAACTCTGACTCAAATTGTGGTCTCATTTGAATGTACCAATCAGCCCCCTGTAACTATGCTTCTCGCTTCTGTACTCACGCTTCTGCTCTAAAACCCTATAAAAACCCCAGCTTTCCACCCAGGGGGGCGCGCAAAGTCCTCCGAGTGACTCTGCTGCCCCGGGTACCCGTGTATCAAAATAAAAGCCTCTTGCTGTTTGCATCCGAATGGCCTCGTTGTTCCTTGGGAGGGGGTCTCTCAGACGGAAGATACCCTCTGGGGATCTTTCACCATTAGTGTATTGCTCTCAAGCATTTCTTTATGAAAGCCATCAAGCAATTTAAAATACAAGGCCCAAAGATAAAAATCAAAATGAGTAGGGGTCCTTTTAGGGTGGTTATAGGGGTAGTAAGCCAAGGAGAACTATTATCCTTTTTCTCTAGTGTCTTTCTAGGCTTTTAATCAGTTGCTGAAATATTAGTTTCCATTTCAGCTAAGCAGATGCCCAAGATAATAGCTAATGCCAGGGAGCCAGCCCCTTTTGACTTAGCATTTCAGCCTGCTAGGTGGGTTTTGGGTGAAGATCCATCTTCTGGAGCTTCTTCAGTTCTGACCATTGGACCGTTGGCATTAGGGGCTAGGAAGGCTGAAATGCCAGTCAAAGGCTGGGCAATGGGGCAGTCACAAGCATCTGGTTAGTTGATCCACCCAAAGAGGCAGGGAGCAATCATGTCAGTTTCCAGGAAGCCCAGATTTCAGCTTGCACTCCACAGCTGATCTCAGAATGGAGTCAAACAGGTGAAAATCTGCTGAGACAAATTTACATTGGAGACAGAAGTTAAAATTTGTCTATTAAATGGGAAAGACCAGGGAAAATCTCATCTGCGATCCTTTTGAGCTATGCCAGATCCAGGTCACATCCTGAAACTCATATGAATTTTTTTGGTACACAAAAGGAAATATATATTCAGTAAATCTAATATAACATTCTGAGAGTAACAGGTAAAACTGCATCCCACTGAACGAGTATCAGTTAGCTGTTTGTTTTATAACCTTTATAAACAACTTAAGTGTGTCCACGGTAACATTTCTTCTGTGGACATAGCTGTTGGTAATTAGCCATGAATGGAGCTTGGCCATTTTTCATACATTCAGCATCTACTTTTAGACCCCATCTTCATGTTCACACTGGAAAGTTAGACAGAGATACATTACTGGCTTTAGTGCTAAACCCTGGATGCTTGGATTTTTCTTTATAAAGTAACTAGAAGGAATAGGTTTAAGATATTGCTGTGTCAAAGTCTACCCCAGAAATGGCAGATATTAAGAATACCATACTAAAAGCTATGACTTTTGGGTCAGATATACACATTAAATAGATGTTTTTAACATGACGAGAAGCACCTTTAAGTCTATCTCCAGAAGACAACCAAAGGAAATTAAAATCTCAAGCTGGTGACTGAATAATAAGTAGTCAGTGCTTATCAACTTATTAGAACTCTATTGATTAATGCCAGAACTCTGAACTTCAGTAGCAGAGAGGGGAAGAAATCTAAAGTATCTCCCATTTTTAATATGCTTTAAATTATTTACTTAAGACTCTTTAATATTTTTTTTGCATTTATTAACCCTGAAACATTTTTCCAGACCAAATAACACTCTAGTTTTTACAACCTAAACTCCTATATCCTCAGACCCTACATAAGCTCCATGTTTTTTTTTAATCTATTTATTTATTTAGACACAGGCAACTAACATGAATCTTGTGAGCAAGGCAAACCTGTTTTTCTTTCTAAATAAGATATCTAGTACCTAGTAGTTCTAGCTAGCTAATGAACTGATCAATGAGCTAACAGTGGATCTAATTGTCTGCTCTTTAATGCAAAGCTACCATTAGCTTAGCATAGCCATCAAGGTGATCAGAGACCTGAGAAGGATAAATTATAAGCTAAATAAATATACTAATACATGTGTCAATCATAATGACAGGGATGATTAGTTTGTCCATCACCGAGGCAGTGTCCCTGGCTCCTGTGATCTCCTGGCATCCTGAACAGAGGCAATCCAGCCAGGAACAGAAGATGAGAGACTGCTTCTGTGGAAAAAGGATCATGAGAGATTGACCTCACTTTGCCTCTCACAATGTGAAACAATAGCTCTCCAGGTATCCACAGCTTTGTCCACAGGTTAGGCTGGGCCCTAGCAGTGGGCCAGTTGAGGCAGTATTTGCCCAGTGTTAGCATACCACAATTCAGAGTCGCAGTCATCTGTCATGCCCAAATCTTCTCAGAGACCTTGGGAGAGCTACTGCCAGGATTTTGGGATGCTATGTCACAATAAGCTTACACATGTTAAAATGCCACATTCATCAGATCTCTGACAAGCTTGAGGGCCAGAATGAGTTACTCTTTGTCTATATCATCTGCTCTAAACTGTGCCCTATAAAACAGAATGCTATAATCTCTAATTCTGGCATATTTCTAAGATGCATATTTTAGAACTATATTTTAAGTTAAATAGGCAAACTTCATAGTTACCTATCCTAGGCTTAACTTTAAAGAAACCTAAACAAAGACACTAGGTAAGGATCAACTGCAGTATTTAGCATAACTTTAACTCTGCTCTTTCTGCACTAAAATCAAAGCAAACCTTTTAATCAGATACAGTTTATAGAGAGGCTATCAAATCTTGCTGATCCTACCACTTGCATTAAAATTGAACACTAAAAAAGCTTTGCACTTAGCACTAATCAGTCGAAAACTCATGGCTCCACCCTCTTTATCTCTGGACCAGCATGGCGGCTAGCCATGTGTTAGCACAGGTTGTGACTGACAATACCAAACATAGCCATTGTGATCAAATAAATTTTAGAACCAACTGCCTAACATAATAGTACAGAACAATTTTAAACTGTATGGGTTCAGGAGGCATGGGCCCTGCTACCCTAGGAGACACTGAGAGTGGGCTGTTGCCCTGGGAGACACTGAGTAGTGCTCACTGGGACCAGGCAGTGTAGGCCTGTGAGAGCAGGCCTTCCAGAGCTTACAGTGTGGTGGGGTGACTATGCCCTGCCCTAGGCTTTCCAGTACAAGGTCACCGTGCTCCACCATGTTGGAAATGTGTATGGTAAAGGTCTAACAATTTCACTCCCAACAGACATGAAAAACAAAACAAAACAAAACAAAACAAAACAAAAAAAAAAAAACCAGGCTAGACAGATTACTCACCAAAATACTGATGAAGCTAGGGGCGTCCCCCTGAACTTCGGCAGCTGTGACCACCATTGTGTCCACCTTGATCACATCTTGCTACCCAGATACTGACACCCCCAGCCCTGAGGAATTTTTAGAATAGAGAACAGAAAGTACTGCACATACAGACATTGCACAGAGACATTTAGACACTTAAGGCCAGCATAAAAACCTCCGGGTCAGGTTCCTGGAGTCTTGGGATCCCAGAAGAGCCCCCAAAATGTTCTGCCCAGTTCACAAACCCCAAAAGACCAGGAATAAACAGACTCCATTGTAAATATATGAGGTTCTTTTTATTGTAAATTACAAGCTGCAGCTTGGGCCCACACCCCCCACCACCAAAGCCATGGGAGCCGAGTACCCCGAGCTCAGGCTAGTTGAGCGATTTAAAGATTCTGGTCCCTCCCAGCATGCCCAAGGCAGGGGTGATTCCTGCCTGGCAAGCATCTATTGGTCAAAATGCTACATTTTGAATTGACTGGCTATAGGAAGGTCCCCAGACCATTAATGATCTGGTGTCCCTCCCTAGGGGGATGGGCCAGTTTCCTAGCAACTGTATCTCTAGTGGGTCGGGAAAGAATGCAGTAAGGCGGGTCCTTCCCCTCAGGGCATTACTAGACTTCTCCACCTACCTAGTTCAGGCCTTAAGTAATAAAGGCTGATTTTTTAATCTTTTGGTCTCTCCGTACTATGTAAATGTGCTGTAGAGGGTCATGGGCCTTGTTTTTCTATTTCTAAATAAACTGTCTATTCCTGTTTCCTGTGTCCCCAGTACAAGCCTTTGCCTTGGGACACAACAGCCTTGATAATTCAGCAATAAACCGGCATGCATCTCAGATTTGTGCCTATTAATCCAGAACCTCAGAATGTGGCCGTATATAGAGATAGAGTATATACTGAGTTAAAAATCATTAAGGTAAAATCATCAGGATGATATTTAGCCTTGTTATTACTGTTCTGATGAAAGAGGAGATTTGGACACAGACATGCATAGAGGAAGACAGTGCAAAGCAACCCAATGATAAAACACTCAGGTACATGCCAAGGAGAGAACCTGGAGGGATTCTTCCCTTGCGGAGCCAATGCTGCCTCTATCTTGACCCTTAGAATCTAGCCTTGGCGCTGCCAAACAATGAATTTCTGTTGATTAAAATCGTCTGTGACATCTGTTACACCCCATCTGTTACACCAGCCCTCAGCAGACCATCATGAAACTCCTATAATTTCGAAAATAAGCCTGCTGACTCTTCTAAGTTTTAGAAATGGGAAGTATGGTGGTTTAAATAAGAATGGCCCCACAGGCTCACATATTTGAATGCTCAGTCATCAGAGGGCGGTACTACCTGGAAGGATTATGAAATGTGGCTGTCGTCAGAGTAGGTGTGGCCTTGTGGGGGGAACTGTGCCGTGGCAGGTGGGCTTTGAGGTTTCAGGGGACCAAGCCAGTTCCAGGGTATCTTGCTTCCTGCTGCTTGCAGATCCGGATGTAGAGCTCTCAGCCCCTTCTCTAGCACCACATCTACCTGCACATTGACATGCTGCTCGCCATGATGACAATGGACTGAACCTCTGAAACTGTGAGCCAGCCTCAATTAAATGCTTTTCTTTGTTAGAGCTGCTGTGGTCATGGTGTCTCTTCCCAGCAACAGAACACTGACTGAGCCAGGAGGATTTTGTGGATATTTTTATTTTGCCACTTTTGAAGTTCACAGGCTATTTCTCTGTCACACATCTAAATGGAATTCTGATTCCAGGGACGGAGGAAACAGACATTACACTTGCCTCATTTCTTCCCATTATCCAAAATGATGCAATGCTCTCAGTGAGGTTTCCCCTTTCATATGCCTCGCTGAAAGAAAGCTTACTTCTGATGCCGGTCTGGGTAGGGCTTACGAAAAGTTTCAAGGCATTTGTGGTTCTGGCCTCTCAGCAGAAACACCTGCGGTGGGGATGCCTTGCCAGCTCATTGGCTGGCTGCTGAGCACTGCTAGATTGAAAAATGCCTGATTTGAAAGGAAGTGGGTATTATCAGTCTTTTGCAGAGTACAGAGTACAGAGTACAGGCTCACCAGCTCCAGTGACTGCCCAGGAAAGCACCTTGGAATGCAGCACCCAAAGCCTGCTGACTTTGGATCAACTTTACAAATTTGTTATGGAATCATTTGATTTTTAAAAATCTTTCCTTGCATTTCAAGGCCTGTGGGATCATTTGCATAGACCAAATGCAACCTTCCAGCTTCCAGTCTGTGGATCTCACTATTTTGCAGTTGTTAAATCATGTATGTGTTTGTGTGTGTGTGTTACCATAATCCTTAGAGCAGAACTGACACACTTGAAGGAAATCCACTGATTACCACTTGTGATGGGAACTGAACACGATCTAGAGTCACCTGGGAAATGGCCTTTGAGCACATCTGTGAGGATTGATTGCCAAATCCTCACAAATGAATGAAGACTTATCAACACTGCAGAGGGAATTTTACTTGAAAATGTCAGAGCTTGGAATTTTCCTGTGGTGACTAGAACTAAACCTCACCTCTGGTGAATCCTTCAGGCAATCTGCAGCAGAGGAGATGTGTGCTGAGACTCTGCCTCACAGGTAGGTGAGGGGCTGGATGGACAAAACCAAGTTGGTATTTCTTGGGAGGCTACAAGCGGACGTGAGCAGATCAAGGAGCTTCATGCTTTATCCTACGCCTTCATTTTGGTTTGATTTTTTTTTCTATGACAGAGTCTGTCTATGTAGTCCTGGCTGGCCTCCACCTCACAGAGAGCTTCCTGTCTCTGCTTCCGGAGAGCTGAGATTAAATGTTGGTGCCACCACATCTGGTAGAAGTACAATTTAAACACTGACCTTTTTGGAACATCATTTGGAGATACTGGCATTTCACTAGGTTATTAAATGGCGAATTGTTCAATCAGAAATAGGCGTAACTGTCCTCTTCTCTAAGTTACCCTGTTACCACGAGGAAATGAGTGTCCAGTGGTTACATCATAGTGTCCCTCAGTACACCTGTGCAGGTAGCTACAGCTTGGGATTTGGGTTTGAAGGTTAGAAGAGAAGAGTCAAGATGTATCAAAAGGAGAATTTAAGACTTGTGGAGGCAGAGGGATCAGGAGTTAAAGTCCAGACTATGCTACATATCAAAGTTGAGGCTAACTTGAAATCCTTGAGAACTTCTATTGAAACACACCAGATTAAAAAAAAAAAATAAGAGAATTATGTAACAGAGAATATTTGACTGAGTTATTGCCCGCATAGTAAATTCTTCAGGTACTTGATGCTTAAGCATCAAAACTTGTAAATATTTAATCTTTTCTATTGGAAACATTTACAAATTGCATATTATGCCTTAGTGGTATGGGGAATGTGAATAGTTTACTCTCTACAACTTAACCTTGTTAACATGTTCATCATTCTAAACTTGCATTGTTGTTCTGGGCTAGAGTATGAGATCCCTAGCTGAGAAGGCCTTGCAATGATTACGTTCCACTGTATGTAGTTCTGTTCAAGACAGTTCTCTCATGTGGATTTGGACTGTTCTAACAATGAGTGTGTGTGTGTGCGAGTAACTGTATAACATATTTGAATCTTCCTTAGCAGTTTGTTGTTCATTGTGCTGTACCAACCCATGCCCCTGGGCCGTGAAGCCTTCTTTCATTCATGCTGCAGATGCTTTCTGCCTTTCTGCCCATTAGTCACTTAGCAGTCAACTCTGCTTCTCAGATTGACTGGCACAGTGCTGGATGCTCGTGTTCAAGTGACTCTTCCAGGCACAAGAGTAGCAATGGGATTCTGCGACTTAGACATGCCAAAGAAAATTGGTAAAGTGCTTCCTGTGGGTGAAAGATGAAAGTCCTCAACTTTCTTATTCAGAGACTGCTACAGTCTACGGTGAGAACAGAAATCTAGCTATGAAGCTGTGAAGAAGGAAAGAGAAATCACCCCAGTTCTGCAGTCACACTTCAGACTGCAGGGTTTCTGGCAACAGTGTAAGTGTCTAGTCACTTACCTCCCTTCATGTCATCTTGTGGGACTCTGTCACCTCCCATCACAAAGACGCACATGCCCTACACCAAGATAGTCGGAGAGAGACGTTGACATAGCTCTTGTCTTGCTGGAGCTGTTTTATTTTATTATTAGTCCTCAATCTCTTTCTTACTGTACCTGTTTGCTTCGGTTTTGTTTCTATAACAGGCTGGACTGTAGCTGACTATTTAGCCCAGGCTGCCTTCAAACTGGTGATGTTTTGTCTCAGCCTCCTGAGTGCTAAGACTAGAGGCATTAGTTATCACACCTGGCTACGGTGCCCCACTTACAAACTTTATCATATGTATGTGAGAGTCCAAAAGATTAAAAAATCAGCTATTATTATTTAAGGCCTGAACTAGCTGGGTGGAGAAGTCCAGGAATGCTCTGAGGGGAAGAACTGCCTTACTGCATTCTTTCCTACCCACTAGAGATACAGTTGCTAGAAAACTGGCCCATCCCCCTAGGGAGGGACACCAGAACATTAATGGTTTGGGGACCTTCCTGTAGCCAGTCAATTCAAAATGTAGCATTTTGACCAATAGATGCTTGCCAGGCAGGAATCGCCCCTGCCTTGGGCATGCTGGGAGGGACCAGAATCTTTAAATCACCCAACTAGCCTGAGCATGGATGCTCGGCTCCCACGGCTTTGGCGGTGGGGGATGTGGGCCCAAGCTGCAGCTTGTACTGATTTATAATAAAGAGAACCTCATGTATTTACAGCAGAGTCTGTTTATTCCTGGTCTTTTGGGGTTCGTGAACTGGGCAGAACATGTGCACATATAGAGAAAGCCACATTAAGTGGAGGGCTCAGTGCTGTTTGCAGTTTCAGGTCTTGGGATCACAGGTGTGTGCCACCACACCTGGCTCTGTGACTAGACTTTCAGTCTAGCTGTAGCTCTATATTTAAAGAACCTTTCTAGTTAGCAAACTGGTACAAAGTCCAATAGTGGAAAATTAGTTAAGCAGCTTATTTTTTCATAGAAAAAAATCTAATCACCCATTTAAAATATACACAGATAAATGTGGTAATCAGGCCCATACCTGTGGAGGCTGACATGGTCGGATCATGAGTTAACAGGCCAGCCTCGGTCCCATGATGAGTCTCAAAAATCCCAAATATAAACAAAGCCACAGTGTGTCTCTTCGAGAGAATGTAGAGCTGCCACAATGTCATCTACCTTTATACGTTCTTTTAATCAGAACGTAGCTCAGTGTTGAGCAACAGGGCTTCCTTCTGTGGTGGGGGTGTCCCATGTGTGGGCTGTGATCAGCTCAACAGTGATCAGGTGCGTGTGACTGTCAAGCAATTACTCAGTGGCCCATGTGACTGCAAAACAGAAGCTTCTGTCTTTTAAGCTACTTAAGTCGACTCACGTGCCAGGGGCTACCACTCTGGATACTGCAGCTGTTGCTAGCATTTAGGGTGTTTGCTGTGGATGGATTTAAGGCCACCATTTTGGTGTCTGTCTTGTTTTTGTTCTCACTTTCTCTCCTCTCTCTTTTTAAAATATTTATTTTTTCCTCATAATTACATCCTTATCACTATTTTTCCTCCCTCTACTTCTCTCAGTCCTTCCCCCAACCTCTTTTGTTCCCCAGATCAACTCCTCTGTTTCCTAAAAAAAAAAAAGTCATAGAGATGCCCCCTCCCATTTCCATTTTTAAGAGTCCTACTGTTACATCCAGTTCTCAAACCCCAAAAGACCAGGAATAAATAGACTCCGGTGTTAATACATGAGGTTTTTGTTTTTTAATTACAAATTACAGGCTGCAGCTTGGGCTCACACCCCCCTCCCCCCCACTGAAGTGGTGAGAGCCGAGAGTCCTGTGCTCAGGTTAGCTGAATGATTTAAAGATTCTGGTCCCTCCCTGCATGCCCAAAGCAGGGGCGCTTCCTGCCTGGCAAGCATTTCTTGGTCAAAATGCAAAAGGGATGTTGCACTTTGAATTGATTGGCTATAGGAAGGTCCCCAAACCATTAATGATCTGGTGTCCCTCCTCAGGGGGATGGGCCAGTTTCCTAGCAACTTTATCTCTAGTGGGCAGGAAAAGAATGCAATAAGACTAGTTCTTCCCCTCAGGGCATTATAGCTGGACATATCTCCACTCAGCTAGCCTTAGTTCAAGCCTTTGCTTTAAACTTTAAAATAATAGCCACTGATTTTTAATCTTTTGGTCTCTCACTACAAGAATATCAAGCTTCACAACCATATAGAGGACCTCGATCAGACCCATACAGGGTTTGTGTTTGTTGGTTCAGTTTCTGTGGGCCCCTATGATTCCTGCTTAGTTGATTCTGTGGCAGACCCGGGATAGACCCAACACAATTGGCCAAAAAATAAAAAAAGAGAGGCAGTGAAATGATTCCTAATGATATTCTGTTATACTCATAGACCTGTGCCTAGCCCAGTCGTCATCAGCAGGGCATCATTTGGCAACCAACGGGAGCAGATGCAGATGCAGAGACCCACAGTCAAACATTCCTTGTCTCTTAACCCATCAGGGCAGTAGGTCTGTCTGTCTTTTTGGTGATATTAATTTTTATAATACTATGAAGAATTCATATAATAATATCTGGTTACCTACTGACAACACAATGAAATAGTTTGGAGCTGACAATTAATAGAAAGAAAAATAAAATAATCCAAAATACTATGCAAAAAATAAGTAATGTAGAAGGGGGGGGGAACCTTAAAAACTCATTGAATAAGTAAAAGAATTAAGAATAGAGAATACAAATATATCAGTGATAACAGATGTATTGAGACTGAATGTCCCTATTAAAACAAAAAGATTGTAAAACTAGGTAAAACTTGGAAGCCTGAAAGGTAGAATCACCCAAGAACATTTAGTTACCTGAGCTCTTATACTCAGCAATACAGGCAAAGTGTTCTTAGTTAGGGAAACTTCCCTGAGCCTGGTGCCCAGTGTCATTGAATAGAAGTTATGTAGAGGTGAGGTTGTTTGTTTGAAGTGAGTCCAGCTAGTTGGTCATACTCTACTCCTTTGCACCAAAAAGAGGCGTTTACCATAAACCCCACCTTGAACTTTGCATGTCACATGTAAGTACATTATTATGTACACATTATTCTGTGTGTATTTTAGTTTGTAACTGGATTTTTCACTGCAATAAACCACAATCAGGAGTATGGTTTTTCTGACTTCTGTAGATCCTTCTTGAGGACCTTAGCTCTTGATAATTCTTCCCATTCTTGTCCAGATGGGATACCCTGGATGGACTTTCAGATATGTTATTCGTACCATCCTTATCTCAACTGCAAATTAAGAGCCATAATGAAAATTCCCGTTCTTTCAATTTTTCTATGTTACAAAGGGAGCTCCCTCACTTTGTTTTTCTGTTTGGTGTGAGAAGTGAAGAAAACATTTCATAATTTTTTCTAAACCATAGACATCCTCTCACACAATTCTCCCTCTTACTTCCAAAATATTATGATTGTGACTTGCATGCCTTTTAGGATGAAAGTGTAATTTTTATAGCTTCATAGCCATATCTCTACACTGTTTTGGGCATACGTGCATGCATGTGTATGCGTTTCCTTTGGGGATTATTACAAGATACATCCCTAACTTTGTTGTTCACACTGAGTTCATATTGTACTACTTTACGTAAATACAGTTCCATATGTATGTCATAAACATCATTGTAAAACGTTATGATGTTTTTTGCTGTAAATCACCACTTTTAAGAAGGGAAACTAGGCTTCTGGTATTTCTGGTTTTTATTTGCTATTATTTATTCTTTCCTAGTCTCAGTTTTTATACAGAATTATCTTCTCACAGCCTAGAACATGTCCCTTAGCAGCAGGTCTGTTCCTAATGACTTGTCTTAGGTTTATTTCCCAGAGTGCCTTTCTTCTTGGAGGATGTCTTTACTGTGCTGAAAAGTAATGCACAGCTGTTCTATCTATTGTCATCTGACCCTCATTGTTTATGAGGAGAAACCAGTGTTTTTCTGCTTGAAGATTTTTTGCTATCTTTGATTTTTAGCAATTTGTATGTATAGTTTTTAAAAATAAATACTTTCCTGCCTGGAGTTTGTAGAATCTTGAACCTATAAATTTATTTTACTTACAATATTTGAGGGGACTTTGAACATCATTTCTTCAAATATTTCTCTGCACCATTTTCCCCCTTCATTTTGAAACACCAACTGCACATAGATTAGATGTTTTGATATCATATAATTCCTTCTAACTCTGATTTAAGAAAAGGAATCTTTGTCTTTGTGTTCAACTTGACTATTTCTTCTGCTCACTTGTCTTCACTTACACCATCCAATGCTTTTTATTTTAGTTTCAGATGTAACACTTTCATTTCTAGAATTGGTCCTCTTCTTTCTCTTCCTTTCTGCCTCTCTTCCTCCTACCCTTTCCCTCTGTGGTACTGAGATTGCAAGCATGTGCGTGTGCACACATCCATACAGACAGGCACACTCACAGCCACCCCCCTCATGCCAATTTAAAATCTTTGCCAGCTGACTCAATATCTGGGTTACATCAAATTCTGGGTCCACCAGGGCTTCTTTCCCCACTCCAGAGCAGCCTCACATCTGTTCTCATGGATTTATTCAGAAGCCCAGGTTCAAGAGGGAAGTTAGTACTCATGGACTGTTGTTCTCATGGCCATGGCAGAGACGAGAGAGGAAAGCTCAATCTGTGATATATTCCAAGCCAGACTTGTTTGAGGTCTGCCAGCATTTTATTCAACAAAACAAGTTCCAGAGTAAAGCTGAGATGAGTAGGCAAGGATGTGCATTCTCTCCATAAAGACTGGGAACAAGGAGATAAGATGTGTATGCTTTTAAAATGAAAATCTAAATTTTTTGAACAAGAAGTATGCCTTTGGCTAATGAAACAAATAGCCAAAGATTAGTTACTGGCCCTAAACTTTTTGGGATTTCTCTGTTTCTTGGCTGTTCTGGACTCACTTGTAGACCAGGCTGGCTTTGAACTCAGTTATCTGCCTGCCTCTGCTTCCCTGACTGCTGGCATCAAAGGCATGTGCCACCATGGCCAGAGCCGCTGGGCACAGGGCTGTTGCTATCTTTGTGGCACAATGAAAAGCAACTTAACCGGGTAGAACGGCTGCTTGGCAACCCTGACTTTTAAGTTTAAAGCTCTTCCTCCTTGATAAAACAGCATTCTCTTTATAAAGTCTATTTGTCTCTCAAGTGTCTGATGGGCTGAAAGAGGAAGAAACTCTAAGTGAAACATTCAAGCTTGTCTGCCCATGCCTAAGCGTATGTCTACCTTCAGCTCAGACCACTGTTGTGCGATAGGTTCATGATGAGGGAAGAATATAAGCCTAAATTATCTTGTCCTGAAGGATTTGACCTCAGTTCAGAGTTCAAGAAGTGTTCAGAAACAGTGTAGTTATTCTGTTACATGGGGGATTTAATTGTACATCTTCCTACCCTCAGTTTGTTTCTCTGAATTACTTGTTTTAACTACAAGTTTCCCGCCCCCACTTCTATCCCAGGTGAGTTACCTTCCTGTCTCCAGGGTGTTCCTTTGCTTTATGAACCTCTTTAATTGGCTGTTCATTTTTATACCTACCAATATCCTTTATGATAATCCAGCTATGGTAGAACACTTTCCTGGATTGTCCAAATTGTTCTAGAAAATTCTCAAACCAAAGAGACAGCTGTGGGAACCATCTAGCTGTAGCACCAGGTGAAAGTAACTGTGATGACCCAGGACAGGGGACGCTTATGAGAACCTGGAGCATCTTACACAGTGGGGCCCTTACCTGTGGTCCCACTGCTAATTCATCAGTCCTGTCAGGATTGAGTTGAGTTTTAGGGTGCGCGGCTGCTGTTGAGAAGCTGGGGTGGCACTGGAAAAGCACTACACATATGTCATCAGAATGAAAGCAGTCCGGGAGTGGCAAAAGCATCTCATATTCTTCTAACTTCTGCCCATCTCTCTCCTCCAAGACTCCGTCTCCTCACAGCTGCCTTTGCTCCTTCCTTGTCAAGATGTAGCTCATTGTCATTGTGCAAGGAGCCCCAAATCCATCTAGCTGGGTCTAAAATAGAATTTTTCTTTTAGATTCTTTAACAGTCAGCCTCTCTCACCTTTAACTCACCTTTCGTCTCCAACCATTGGCAAGGCTTAAAGTGTCACCCAGGTACAGTAGTGCAGGCGCTTTCCAATGTCCAAAGGAGCGAGTAGCGTCTTGACAATTGAAGCAGGGAACATTCATGGGGTAGCCAAGGCTTTTCTGAGTCCCAGGAGTCTGACCTGGCCACTCCATTGTTACACCACCCTGGCTAGTCCTACTGCCTTTCTCTTTAAATGAGATAGTCATATGTGACCTGATTGGCCCTCGAGTTTCTGATAGGCCTGAAATTGCCATTTCCACAAGGGCAAGTGTTGTAGATGAAACAGAGTGATTAACTTCTCACCTGTCTGCTTTGTTAAGGCCACAAATCTACATCTGGCATCAGACAGAGGAGATGGGAGAATACTTTGAAACTGGAACTGGATGCCCTGTGAAGCAGTTTTCATTTGTTTGTTTAATCACTTTACAGCCTGATCCCAACCCCTTCCTCCTTTCCTCCGAGCCCTACCTCCCCACCTCTCCCCTCATCCCTCTCTCTCTTCAGAAAAGGGGAGGTCCCCGAGGGGTACTAACCTACCCTGACACATCAAGTCAAAGCAGGACCAGGAGTGTCCCCTCCCATTGAGGCCAGACCAGGCAGCCCAACAAGGGGAACGGGACCCAAAGGCAGGCAACAGAGTCAGAGGCAGACTCTGCTTCTATTATTAGGGAACCTACATGATGACCAAGCTGCACATCTGCTTCATATGTGTTGGGGGTCTAGGTCCGGCCCATGCATGCTGTTTGGTTGGTGGTTCAGTCTCTGCTAGCCCCATGGGCCCAGGTTAGTTTACTCTGTAGGTCTTCTTGTGGTGTCCTTGACCCCTCCCGATCCCTTAGTCCTTCTTCCCACTCTTTCACAGGACCTGAACTTGGCCTATTGACTGGCTGTGGGTCTCTGCATCTGTTTCCATTAGCTACTGGATGAAGCCTCTCAGAAGACAGTTATGCTAGGCTCCTGTCTGCAAGCATAGCAGAGTTTCATTAATATTGTCAGAGGCTGGCTTTCTCTCATGGGGTAGGTTTCAAGTTGGGCCAGTAACCGGTTTGCCATTGTCTCAATTTCTGTTCCATGTATGTACTCTCTTTTAAGTCACTATTAGCCATAAAGTACAGGATTGCCATCCATAGACCCAAAGAAGCCAAGGAGGGTTCAAGAAAGGATGCTTGAATCTTAGAACAGGAAATAAAGTAGACATTCTGAAGTAGATGGAGGGAGAAAACTTGGTGGTAGAGGGTCAGGGGTGGGGAGGGTAATGGGAGTGAGGAGAGGGAGGATCAGGAGAGAAAACAGAAATTAGTGTGGTAGAGGATCCAGGGAGTCTATGGGAGTGACCCCAGCTGAGACTCTTAGCAGCAGGGATTATGGAGCCTGAAGTTGCCACTTCATGTAGCCAGGTGGGGCTTCCAGGAGGTTGGGGACACCAATCCACTTATAAAACTGAAGAGCAATTTTCTGTAACTTCCATGACCCCTTTTTTGGTGGGTTTTTGTGTGGGCGCTATCTCTATTTTGCCCACTAGGTGGCACCACAGTACATAATAATGAGAGAAAAAAAATGATTGACACAGTGGTTGCAAGAGAAACAACTGTCTTTAGATTAGCTGTAAATTGGGTGTAACTAACTTATTGAACAAAGCGTACCCTTCAGATATGAGAGTCTTGGGGATGGAGAGATGGCTCAGTGGTTAAGAGCACTTGCTACTCTTGCAGGGGACCTGGGTTTGGTTCCCAGCACTCAGATGGGGCCTTTAAAAAACTTCCAAAAACTCCAGTCCCAGGGGATCCAACACCCTCTTTTGGTCTCCATGCACACCTGAACATACAGACAAGTAGACACACACATATAAATAAATAAACCTTTTGAAGAAGATATGACAATCTTGTATCATCACATTAGACACTTTCATTCCTGTAAACTCGAACAAAGAGAAGCTTAAAGTCGCTGACTCTATCAGTCACATCCACGCTGGACTAAATCAGTTGAGCACATGCACGGCCCGTGGATTTCACCCTTCAGGATGTTAAATCTCTTTGTTGAGAGGATGGATTACAGCCAGATCCTTTTATCACTAGGGCTGAGCTCTTGGAGCTGTTGGGGATTAGACATGAGCCTTCTCTACCCTCAGTGCCTTCACATCATTTTTCCTCTGCTGAGGCCCCTTTTCAATCATTCTTCTGTGAGGCCCAGATAAGATGCCAGAGATAAAGGGGGAGGGGCAAATGCGGCCACCTCAGCAGCCTCTTCCTCCAGTACCTAGCTGCCAGGCTGCCCTGGCTGCACTATTTAAGATCTTCTTGTTTTTTCCCATCCTCAGCAGGACAGGCTCACATATGTTTTTTTTTATCTGCTCCATGCTAAGTCGGATTCAGGGTGGGCGCTACTCGGTGGAAAGCTCAGCAGGTGGAACATGCCTGCCAGGGTGAGAGGCTTTATGAATGGTTTGGAAATCTAACACCTCTCAACTGCACTGGGCCACAGGCCTCCAACCATCAGCAAGCTGGTGGCTCAGAATTCATGTCTTGTGTTTTGGACTTTTGTAGAGACTAAATGCCATGCATGCAAGCCTTCCTTTTGGTGCGGAGTTGACAGTTCCATTTCTGCTGTGTGAGAGTTGGCTGTGGAAATGTCTGGGGAGCGTGTAAGCTCTCAAAGAGAAAGCTGGAAATTAGCTAAGGGAATACACCTCTGGGGGACATTTACGTCATTGCCTTAGCCATCATGGTGCCTGGCAGAGTTTCATTAAAGTAAAAGTGACAAGTCTCAGTTTTATTTTCATTTGCTTTTATTAAATAGTCAATCACTGGGAAATTTCTCCTTTTTTAGTGAAAATAAAACTTTGAAATCATGAGTTATACTTGACTCTGTAGTTAAGCAGTTGGAGTCTTAGAAACACTTGGATCAAGTGAATGAGAGCAACAGGGATTATATACAATCTGAACAATCTGTGAAAGGGGACAAAGTACCTTCTATCAAAAACACAGCTCTAACCAGCAGTTCCATGTCTGTGCTGCTGTCAGATCCACTTTCACATAAGGAAACCATTCACTGCATCATTTGTAACAGCCAAAGCGCAGACATAACCCGAGTGCTCAGCTGAGAACTCTCACAGGGAACAAGGAGTCTCAAGGTAGGGAAGAGTCTCGAGATATCGGTCCCAGGACAGAGCAAGGTGTAGAAATGTATGACTAGAAGTAACAGATGTTCCTTCCCTCCCTCCTGCTCTCTGTATCTCAGTATGCATGTATGTGTGTGTGTATATATGTGGGTATGTATGCATGAATGTACATATTCTGAATGTATGAATTATGTACTGTGCACGTGTATTATGTATGGATTATGATGCATGTATGTATGTATGTGTGTATGTATGTATATATGCATGTGGATATTTCTCTGTTCTCGCTCTCATTTGCAATAAGAAAGCTCTATAAAGCTACCCTGGAAACTAACAGCTTTGCCTGACTGCAGGGAGAGATACTGACTAGTATGGACAAGAGTAGAACACTTGTTGGATCCCTTTTGAATTTGTGTTTGTAGATATGTGTGCTCATGTGTGTGGGAAGGTCAGAAGACCATGTCAGCTGCCTTCAGCCATCACTTTCCCTTTATTTGTCAACTTACTTAGAGACAGGGTCTCTCACTGAGCTTGGAGGTTGCTGGTTTGGTTAGACTGGCTGACAGTGAGCCTTGGGGGTCCTCCCCTCCATGTCTGCTGTTACAGGCAGGTACGACTACCCCTGACTGATGCTTTGTTTGCTTGCTTTTCAATCAGGGTTAAACTCAGATCTTCTGCTTACCAGAGTGTTTACCAACTGAGCTCTTGCCCCAGCTTCTCCTCCTGAATTCTTAACTGCACAAACATTTACCCACTCAAGAAACAACAGTAAAAACCATTACACCCAGACCCCCTCCCCCAACAAATGAAACAAAACTCACAAAAAGCCAAACAATTCCAGTATGAGCATCACTGTAATGGTCTAAACTATGATGAGCTCATGGTATTGCCAAGTCAGGGTCACCTCTTCAGCACTTTTGTAGCTTTCTACTAAGACCATTTCATGACTGCCAAGACCATGCAAGGTTAGAATAAGCCTTGTGTGAAATTCCAGTCTTGTCATTAACATTTTTTTGTGTCCCACCTCCCACTTTCAAAACTGAGAAATCCTGCTTGACAGGGTTGTTAAGCGGACTTGTGGGCTCATATTGATAAAACATCGAATGAAGTGCTCAAAAAGAGCACCACAGAGTGGACAGCCCATCCTGCCAGCAGCCATCGGGACACAGTCATGTAACAGTCAGTAAGGGAACAGAAGTACAAATGTTGACCCACAGTCGACACTGAATGACTCTCTCTTCCCTGCTTATTGGGTTTCCAGGGTCTTCCTAGGCTCTGTCTCTTTGAGAGACTCTGAAGTAGTTTTCCACTGACATCCTGTGAGCTCTCCATTCTAGTCTGCAGGTGGACCCATTGAGCTGCTCTAGACTGGTCCAGGCACCTTAAATGAAGAATCTGTTTGGCTCTATTATTTCCACGTCAGTTTCTTAGGCTTATCTAAATAAACATTTCCATATCCCTTTTGTCGGCGTTTATGTGGATTAAGTTATGGCAGGGGAAGTGCAGTGTGCTGTGAAATGCAGCGTCTGTGCTAAGCCTCTGGTGTCATCGAAGGAGAGGTGTGAGGAGCTTCTCGGAATAACTTAGAAAAGAAGAAACAACTCTCCGAATGAAGAGCCAGCATGTTTAGAAGGCCGAGGGGAGCGAGGGCACACCTCACAGGGGTTATCTTTAACTTTTTTGGGAGAATTAACATAGCCTCTTCCAGTTAGGATTGATGCCTGAACCCGGATAATTTCAGGCCCCAGCCTTTGCATCTGTGACATCTCCCTTCAGGCGAGTCACCATGAAACAAAAACATAGCCGCAAGCAGAAATTGATTTTAGGAAATGTTTTCTAAGTGAGAGGGGACTGCTCCTCCTTTTGCTTATTTGTTTGGGTTTGTTTGGTTTGGCTTTGTCTCTATGTGTTCCCCAAGGGCTTGGGTTGCAGCTGCTGCCACACTCAGCTCACACTTCCGCTTTTTAAAAAATAATTTATTTAGTTTTTATTATGTGCATGAGTATGAAGGTGTCAGATCTCCTAGAATTGGGGTTACAGATAGTTGTGAGCTGCCATGTGGCTGCTGGGAATTGAACCTGGGTCCTTTGGAAGAGCAGACAGTACTCTTAACCACTGAGCCATCTCTCCAGCCTTCACATTTCAGTTTTGATGCACATTTGAGCAGTTCCTGTATCAGCCCCGTGAGCTGATGGTCGTCCTCATCTTTCAGATAAGGGAAACAATCAGAGAAGTTGTCTAGTGATACAGACCAAGTGGAGAGGAAGGAAGGTGTTTCAACAGTCTGCTTCTCTGTAGCACCCAGACAGTAAGGAGGAAACTTCTGTCTTTTATTCTGTGTCCCTCAGTCTCTGACAGAGTTCAAGGTTCTTGAAACTTCTCAGAGATCTCTTCCTATTGGTCAAGTATCCCTGTGACTGAAGACTGACCTTCCTTCCTTCCTTCCTCTCTCTCTCTCTCTTTCTTTCCTTTCTTGCTTGCTTGCTTTCTTGCTTTCTTTCTGAGAGAGGGTTTCTCTATATAGCTTTGGCTGTCCTAGACTCACTTTGTAGACCAGGCTGACCTTGAACTCACAATAATCCTCCTGCCTCTGCCTCCCAGAGTGTTGGGATAAGACTTTCTTATTGAGGTTGCTTATGCCCTTTTAAATTTTATTTATTTATTTTTAATTTATTTATACACAGGGTTTCTCTGTACAGCCCTGGCTGTCCTGAAACTTGCTCTGTAGATCAGGCTGGCCTAGAACTCAGAGATCCACCTGCCTCTGCCTCCTGAGTGCTGGGACTAAAGGATTGTGTCACTATGTTTACAGCCTGAGATGCCAGTACTCAAGGGCTGGGGAGAGACTGCGTGATGGTTGACCTCTGGGTTCTAATTGGAGCTGGCCATTCCTGATCTTTGGGAAGGAGGAGAGTTGGGCAAGCAGCCTGAAAGCCAGGAGAGTGGAGTTCAACTGTTCATAGGATCACTGAGTGTCTGCTGTGGGCCAAGCTTGGTGCTGAGCATACCCAGGGGTTGTTCAACTTAGCTGTCCTGACAGCCCTGCATGGGGAAGCCACTTCTATGCTTACTTTACATAGGAGAAATTTAGACTCAGATCAGTCAGTCATTCCATCCAGGGTTCCGTGGCCAGGAAGACAGATCCAGGATTCAAGTGCCAGCCACTCCAGTTAGGGAGCTTACACCTTGTCATTTGGCCCAGATGCCAACTGAATTATCTAACCTTACACTGAGCAGGCAGGTCGCTCTCTGTGCAAGTACGCTGACATGCATACTGTAGGCAAAAATGGGTTTTCCCTCTTGGGTAGTTTGGACACGATTCTCTCTTGACTATCTGCCCTGAAGCTCCTCTCCATTTTCCAGGTGATCTCCCCCTTCTTCTCTGAAGCAGTCTTCCTGTGAAGCTGGGCAGACTGAGGGATGAACTGCTTTAAGGGTACCAGGGCTGCTTGACATCACTATTCAAGACACTCATGTACCAGAGCCTTTAAATGACCCTCAGACAGGCAGATCCTGATCAGCGAAGGGAGAAAAACAAAGCATTTTCTTGGCTGTGTTTTGTAGCTTCCATTAGCTTAACTGTCATCAAGAACAATGCTGACTCAGGACCTGAATTATCTCTTTCTCTGCTTGGGTTCTTGCCTTTGGTGTGCTGCCAGCCTCTGCATGCCACAAAGCATGAAGACAGGTCTCCACCTCATCTGTCTCTAAGCAAGGAGACAGATAGCAGATATTCTGTAGCAGGGAGCAATACTGCTTATTGCTTGAGAGAGGACATTCAAGTCCTGGCTCTGGCACTGCTGAGCTGTGTCCTTGAGCACACCACTTAATCAAAGGCCCATCTCTCTTCTACCAGTACAGATTCCGAGGCTGCCTCCCTGTGATGACCGTGGTCAGGGGGCCCTAAGACAGGGAGGGGCAGCACTCAATGCCCTGCACAGCCCTGGCACTAAGCTGGGCTGTGGACATTTCTCTGCCCGAGCTTGCTTTGACTTCATGGTGTCGTGTTAGTGTTCTGCTACATGGTAAGGCACCCTTGAGTTCTCTGCCTAGACATATGTACTTTACCACACAGGACCTGGAGAACCTGGAATGTGTGAGCTCTTAAGCTTGTTGGGGTCAGGGGATAGCTTTCCCTTTCTCAAATCCCCAGAGCTTTCTGTAGGAGAATGATCCTCCTTTTCATCTTGAATTTGGTCCAGGGAACCTCTCAGAATCTTTCAGCATTCTGCTTTGCTGTCCTGACTTCCCTTCCTTCCCATGTGCCCCTTGGTACCAAGTCCATCTGGTTTCATCCGTGCAGGGGAGGACAGCTTTGGACTGGCTAACCCACCTCCCACCACACATCTTTCTTCTTGAAAAGAACTGTTAGTGTTTGTGTATGCACATGAGTAACACACAGGTGGAGGTCAGAGGACTACTTGCAGGACTCTGTTTTCTCCTTCCATCTTGAGGGCTCCTGGATCCAACACAGGTCGTCAGATTAATGCAGAAAGTGCTTTCAACAGCTGAGCCTGATTTTTATTCCCCTCACCTTCTTTTCTTTTAACATTATCACTATTGTTGGTTAATATGCAAAACAATGGGTTTCATTATGATCCTCTTGTACATATACATCTTGGGACTCCTGTTTAACGTGCTTGCAGGTTACAGGAGAGGCTTCTGCTCCTCCAAAACTGTATCCTGCTTACAGTTCAGACGTTTAGTCTACAATTGTCACAGTGGGAAGCATGGCGGCACACAGGCAGACATGGTGGTGCTGGAGAGGTGGCTGAGAGTTCTACGTCTGGATCAGCAGGCAGCAGGGAGGGAGAGAGAGTGATGCTGGGCCTGGCTTGAGCATCTAAAACCTCAGAGCCCACCCCCAGTGACATACTTCCTCCAATAAGACCACACCTCTTATAGCGCCATTCTTTATTTAAACCACCACAGTTGCCTTTCTGGTCTCTACATACATGCCTGCTGTAGATCCCTGAGGGGTACTGTAAGGGAACTGTGAGCACTTCAGTGTTCATGTCCACCTGACGTTCTTGCTGAGTGACTATGCGTCTTCCCCAGAGATGGTCTGCCCTAACTGCCAAGTATGATTTTTAAGGTCCTTGATACAGTTTAATACACAAAAGAGATTATTCAGAAGTAACAGATTTTAGAATTAGTCTTTGACTTATTATTAGGGTTAGGGTTAAACTTGGATATCCTGAAGCTTTTAAATGAAGTTATAAATATTTTTTTCTAAGTCCAGCAAATTACAAGGACCATTTTCAAGGGGAATTTGGTTAATGTTTGGTCCCATTTACAAATTTGGTCAAATTCCTTTTAAACTGTTTTTTATGAGTTTAATAGATTCAGTCTCTTTTAAGTATTATAATTGTCTGACTTAATACTTAAGTAACTTGTATAAATCCATTATACTAAATTTATAAATATTATAAACCTTTAGCTATTAAAAATACTAAGTTCTTTATTGGGCCTATTAATATTTAAACTAAAAAAAACATACACACAGGCTTAAATCAATTATACATATAAAATTGGGATGACAAGCTTCTATCTTATTGCTTTAGGTTAAATTCTCATAAATATAATACACAAAATGCCAAGGTTTCACAGACCTAGCAGCTGTAGACATGCACATCTGAGTAAGCCATTACTCAGGAAGCTGATCTTGACTTTGAGACCAGTGTGGACTGTGAAATAAAACCAAAACCTCAAAAGTCGAATGAAACTAAAATGGAAGACTCCAAAGCTCTCCCCCAGCAAACAAACTTCATCCTTGAAAATAATAATATTACACATTTTAGGTTCTTAAATAGTTCTTTTCTTTTTTTTTTTTTTTTTAAGTTAAAAGATGCTGATATACCAAGAAAATCACTGTGGATCCCCCGAATAACCTTCCTTCCCTTTCTTTTTCTCCTTTCTTCATTTGTTCTCCCAACCTACCTGACTACAGCTTGGTAAAAGTTTTGCCACCAACAGCTTTTATGGTCACCGACATGAGTCTCTTGTTAGGATTTCTGTTTAGATGATCACTAAGATCTTAGCCATAAATTCTCAATTATTATTTGAAATATATTTACAGATACTTCTTTTTTAGGCCAATGCATATAAGCAAAACTACTAAAAAGAGAACATCTATCTGTGGCTTCCATCAGCGAGTTCTCAGGATTGTGCATGCCCTCTCGTCTCTGAAACGTTTGTTGCGTGGACTCTGATGACGGTTGGGCATTATGACCACAAACACTCAGGAACTTACACCTGGAAATATCTATGAAGAGTTTAAAATCAGAAAGACTGTTTGTAAAGTGCATGTCTCAGCTTTTTGGAAAACCAGGTCCCTGAGTGCAGTTACATCCCCACCCCTCTAAGGGTGAGCTGATGTAATTAGTGTTTTTCTTTAATTGAAAAAAACTTACACAATATATTCTGATGAGTTTCCTCTCCTTCAGCGCCTCCCCAGATGTTCCCACCTTCCTACCCAGCCAATGCCACACCCTTTCTCTTTAGAAAATAGGCAAACAAATAAACCAGAATTAAAAAAAAAGAAAGAACAAAAGAAACATGCACACACTATAAAAACACAAATTCAGAAACCATAATATATAAGCAGAAGACCAGTAAGAAGGGAGGGGGGAGCCCAAGAAAAGCAATGAGAAAAGTATAAACATACCATTACATTCATTTTTCTGTTGGCTATGAGGTTTACCCTTGAGCCTGTGAGACTCCATTAGAGAAAACTAATTTTTTCTTTGTAAGCAGGTGTCAGCTTCTTTTTTAGGGGTGGAAGCCCATGTCCACTTACCCTCTCAAGCTGGTCTACATATCAAGTTCCAGGACAGCCAGGATGACAAATAAGACCCTGTCTCAAAAGAAAAAATAACTTTGCTAAAAGGAATGTTAAAAGTTTTAAAAAAGTAAATGGGGCAAAGAAGAGTCAATGTTATTAACATGTCAGCCCTCCTCATATTGATCTAAAGATAAAATATAAAATGAAATCTCTATTGGAATTCCAGCTAGCTTGCCTTTAAAAATAAAAAAAATTAAAAATGAAGAGACAAGAAACAGACTGAAAGAACATAGTTGTAAAACATAGCCAGTGAAAAGATGAAAAAAAGTTTACATAGGACAAGTACAATCTAAGTGTAAGAAGATAAAGACTCAACTGTATGAAAGACAGAGACATAGTTTTGTCAGCAAGAAATGGTGTGTGTGTGGCTAATAAACCAATGAAAGAAGAGGTCCAACATTATCACTTATTAGGAAAATGCAATTTAAAACCATAACGAGATAACATTTCGTACTCTTCGAATGGCTCTAATAAATAAGGCAGACAGTGAGAACTGTTAAAGAAGTGGACAAACAGAAGCTCCATATATTGCCTGGAGTAATGTAACATAGTGTAGCCACTTTGGAATACTTTGCAGTTTCTCAAAAAAAAAAAAATTAAACATAAAATTTTTGTATCTCGTTGGCATTTCACTCCTAGAATGAGAAACAAAAGCATAATTGTAAGAAAGACTTGGTCTGAAATATTCATAATGGTGTTATTCATAATATCTCAAGACTGGAACAGTCCAAATGTCCATGAACTGATGAGTAGATAAGGCAAAACATTGGCACATATCACTCAGTGAAGAAGGATGAACTAATGATATACCGTGTCATGGATGAATCTCAAAACACATGCTAAGTTAACAAAGGCAGCTTTACAAGATGGTTTTATTTTATGAAGTGTCTAGGAAAGACAAACTTACAGACTTGGAAAGTGGATGAATAATTCCCTGGAATAAAAATATGAGACTAAATTAACTATGAATGAGCATGAAGAATGTAATTGAAGGGAGAGAAATGCCTGGATCTGGTTTATGATTATAGTTGCATCGTTAGACAGTGTTATTAAAAGTTTTTGAATTATATACGTGACTTAATGGATCCAAAATATACATCAGTAAAGTTGTTAAAGAAAAAGCCTGTGACCCTGGGAAGATATTTTAACTTCTCTATTTACTTGTGAAATGAAGATGTTTCTCTTATAGGGTCACTGATAAGATAGTAGGTATCTAGAGTTGAAATTTTGAATGCCCAGTGTTTTTTTTGTTTTTGTTTTTAATGATACCAGTAGCCCCTATAGGCTCATTTGTTTGAATACATGGTTCCCAGTCGGTGGAACTGTTTGAGAAGGATTAGGAGTTGTGTCCCTGAGGGTAGGCTTTGAGGTTTCGAAAGCCTGCAAATCTTGTCCTTTGGTTCCCATGTGAATGTCAAATTACTTAATACCTGCAACCAAACTGACCTTCATCAATGAATATTGTTAGAACTTAAAAAAAAAAAAAAAAACAGTTACCTCCTTCTTGCTTAGCTTCTTTAGGTGTACAGATTTTAGTATGTTTATCCTATATTATATGTCTAATATCCATTTATAAGTGAGTATATACTATGTGTGTCTTTCTGCTTCTGGGATACCGCACTCAGGATGATCTTTCCTAGTTCCCACCATTTGCATGCAAATTTGATAATTTCCTTGTTTTTAATTGCTAAGTAGTATTCCATTGTGTAAATGTACCACAATTTCTGTATCCATTCCTCAACTGAGGAACATCTGGGTTGTTTCCAGCTTCTGGCTATTACAAATAAAGCTGCTACAAACATGGTTGAGCAAATGTCCTTGTTGTATACTTGAGCATCTTTTGGATATATGCCTAGGAGTGGTATAGCTGGATCTTGAGGAAGCGCTATTCCTAGTTGTCTGAGAATGCACCAGATTGATTTTCAGAGTGGTTGTACAAGTTTACATTGCCACCAGCAAAGGAGGAGGGTTCCCCTTTCTCCACATCCTCTCCAGCATGTGTTGTCACTTGAGTTTTTGAGCTTAGCCATTCTGGTGGGTGTAAGATGATCAATCCTCATTCAGAAGGGCAAATGGGATGGACATTGGAAGAGGGAGAAAATAGGGAACAGGATAGGAGCCTACCACAGAGGACTCTGAACGACCCTACCCTGCAGGGTATCAAATAGAGGCTGAGACTCATCCAAACTTTGGGCAGAGTGCAGGGAATCTTATGAAAGAAGAAGGGATAGAAAGACCTGGAGGGGACTGGAGCTCCACAAGGAGAGAAAAAATAATCTGGGCACAGGGGTCTTTTCTGAGACTGACACTCCAGCCATAGACCATTCATGGTGATAACCTAGAACTCCTGCACAGATGTAGTCCATGGCAGCTCAGTGTACAAGTAGGTTCCCTAGTAAGGGGAGCAGGGGCTGTCTCTGACATGAACTCAGTGGCTGGCTCTTTGATAGCCTACCCTTGAGGGAGGTGTAGCCTTACCAGGCCACAGAGGAAGACAATGCAGCCACTCCTGATGAGATCTGATAGATGGAAGGGGAGGAGGAGGACCACTCATATCAATGGACTGGGGGAGGGGCATGTGTGGAGAAGAGGGAGGGAGGGTGGAATTGGAAGGGGATGAGAGAAGGGGCTACAGTTGGCATACAAAGTGAATAAACTGTAATTAATAAAAATTTAATTAATTAAACATCAGTTACCAACTCTGTAAACAATCTTTCATTTGATAAAATATGAAAATTTGGAATCAATGAAACTCATGTCAAATGCCATGTATTCAAAATTTAGTGAAGCTCTAGATATATTTTTGTAAAGACTTGAAAATATTTTGACTTTTAACAAAGTTTTTATAATTTTAAGTATTTAGTGTTTTCTTTCTTTCTTTTTGAGACAGTCTCAGCCTGACCAACCTTAAGCTCGGGCGTCTCCTAGCTCAGCCTCCCAAGTGCTGGGTCGGCAGGCTTGGGTCTTCTCACTGGGCCCCCACTGGCTATTGTTTTATGCATGTTATCTTTATCCACTGGAGGACTGGGAGGTTCAGCTAGTGGGACAAAAAAAGCAGTCCCCATCCTAATCCCCAGAGATCAGCAGTATCATCATTTTGGTGCATATTCTTCTAGACTTTTCAAGCAGATTTATCTTTTCAAGCACAATTATCATTATGTCTTCTTCTTCCCTAACATGCATGCATGCATACATACATTCATACATACATCCATACATGCATATATACATACATGGTCTCGGTACCTCTTCCCCCTCCATGTAGTTCAAGGGAAATTCTGTCTACTTAATAGGTTTCATTTTTTAACTTTATGCATATTACATGGATATCTTCCCTATCAAAATGAATGCTTTATATTTCCAGTAGTGTTTACCTGAGAAGCAGAAAAATAAAAGTTTTTTGTTTGTTTGTTTGTTTGTTAGTTTTTGGTACAGTATGGTGTTAATTGAGGTCTAAAATGGTTTTGGTGTTCCTTGAACTGCTTTCCCGTGTTTGCCTGGGAACAATCTGTGGGTCCCTCTAGGAGAACCTGCAGGTGAGCAGGTGGAGATGTGCCCTTACAGATACTGACTGGGCAACAATGGAAGTCGAGTGGCTTCTCCATGTTAATTGTCTTGTTATTTAAAAGGTTGGCAGAAAAAGTAGTGGAAAAGTTTGAAGGTCTTGACAACCAAGCGTTGTGTATCCCAGACCACAAAACACAGAAACAGAATACAAACTGCAGATAGTAGATTAAATTTTAATTTTCTTTGTTGGAAGATTTTGATACTTGGTTTACTAGTTTTATGTACTTGGGATGGAGAGGGTTTTTGTTGTTGTTTGTTTTTTCTGCCGTAGATCATTAGCATCAAGAGCCACACAAAAGTGACTCCATTACTATTTTTAGCGCGCACACACACACACACACACACACACACACACACACACACACATACAGAGCTCACCCAAAGAAAATAAGAGACAGTTTACTCGGATCCAAATATGAGTGACTATAGCTTGGGAACATAGATTCAAGTTACCATAAATACTACTTCAAACTGGTAACATTTGTGATGGTTTTTCTAAAAACAGAAGAAAAAAGCAGTAAGTGGAGACACTTCACACACTCTGGAGGAAACATGAGCTAAGCAGCTACGGCAAATGCGCAACCCCTGCTCCAAGTCTCAGGTGCTGCCTGATGACATTTTCAGTCTCTGGGCTGGTGGAAGCGAGGCGACTGTTTGCCCATCCTAAAATGACTTAGCTGATAACCACAAAAACATTAGATCACACACAGAATGGGAAATAAATGCTTATTTAGTGGGCTAAAATAGCCCAAGATAATTTGGTTTTATATCTGCAACATTCTACCTCTCCATAATTATTGAAGTTTTAGTCATTGAATCAGTGTTGTAAAAAGATGCATTATGTTAGTTAAATGAGGTAGTAAAAAGATGGTCAGATGTAAGGAGACAGAAGTGGGGAGTAGAACAGGAAAGACAGAAGAGACAGAGCAGAAAAGAGGAAGAGGGAGTGTAGAAGAGAGGCAGAAAGGGCAAGAGGTAGGCTGGAGAGTCAAAAGGCTGTCCTCCAAGGCAGAGGAGCATGTGCAGAAGTACTTGGTTTGAGAAGCCCGTTTGAGAGCGCTTTGACACACCTTCCAGCATCTGGAGTCTCCTAACCCAGAAAGTTCCTGGTGTGTAGACTCAGAAACACATCAGTGTGCAAAGACAGAGCCTGGGGGCTGGGATGGTAGAGGGTGTACTTGGTGTGAGTAAGGCCCTAGGTTTGTTTTCCAGCCCATAAAAAACGAAAACAATGCAGCAGAAAATTATAACTAGCTTAAATATCCTGTAGTGTGCAAATGGTTATATAAAATATATTCATTCAGTAGAAATCTAGGAGGATTATCAAAAAGAATGAGGTAGAATCATGCATATGAATGTAGAAAAATATGTATATGATTGTTAAAAACACACATTGAGAAACATTATTAGTGATATGAGTTTGATCTATAGAAACAAAAAATACGATATAGCCAGTATACATCAAAAGGTCTTTCTTTATGCTGGTCCTGATAACCCCAGCATTTGAGAGCATAAGGCAGGAAAATCAATGTGAGTTTGAAGACAGCCAGAGCTACAAAGTGAGTATTTTAAATTTCCATTTGAAAAAGAAAAGAATTAAAATTAAAAAGAAAAAAAGCTAACAAAATCAGACAAACCTGTGTTTGCATGAATACAAAGTAAACTCTTGAAGGTTTGGGATGGGACATTGTAACCTGTTTTCACGACATTTTCTGGCCTCTGAGAAGAGAGCGCCGATTCACTGATGTGTTCCAATGTGCTGATAAGAGATTTTGCAAAGGGCTCAGCTGCTCTGAGTTCAGGAACTCAGACAAGATGCACTTCAGATGGAGTGCAGCCTTTAGCTTCCTGTTTGCTAACAGAGTCCAGCCCTAGGTAACTTCACTCTTGCTAGCAGTGGGTAACTTTCAGGGCAACTGTTGGATTTAGGGGCAAGCCTGAGAAGGAAGACGATTTCCTCATCTATAGTTTTAAGATAATAACAATCCTTACCTACAAGGATTATTTTGAATAGTAAGCACAGAGGGATGCACTAAGAAATTGCTTAGCCCCATGCCTGGCCTGTGGTTAGGACTCTCAAGCTGTATTTACTACTGTTATTAATATTTTGGAGAAGTTCAGAATCAAATTTCCATATTTTTAGGCCTTCATTTTCTTTATTTATGGCCCCCACCCTTTCAGAGAGGAAAGCAATTTGATACGTGGAATTGAAAGCCGACAGATTTACCTACGATTTCACGCTTGGCCATCACAGCTTATGTTTGAGTCTATAGGAAAAAAGAATCTTTTGTTCATTTTGATTCCTCTCAACACAGCTTAATTCCTTATCTGACAATTTGTATTGGTCATTAAGGAAGCCCCAGAAAATTATCTGTCCGTTTTCTGAATAGAGACTTTAATGTTAAAAAGTCTTCCATAGTTTTTGGACATTTTTAGTATTTTTAAATGAAGCAACTTTTAGTGCATTAAATTTGTTCTGTGGGCTGACATCTGGCCACATTCTTGCATCTCCTCTTGTGCTGATTTAATGTACTTTCAGATTCTTAAAATGTTTTTTTTATAATAGCTTCATAATTGTAAGTGATGCTTTTTAAATGTGTTGACCCTTCCAAAAAAAAAAAAAAAGGAGGAGGAGGAGAAGAAGAAGGAGTGCCTTTGACTTGCAGTTTTTAGACTTTCACTAGTTCTTTAATGCTTCAGCACTGCCAGCTTGCAGTAAGAAAATATTTGAGTAACACAAGCAACCAGTCCAGCTGCGGGGATAATGGAGTCAGGCACGCAGTCACAACGCTGTGGAAGGAACTTGTGCTCCTTATTGTATTTATTTAATAATTTAACTCCATCATGGAGAAAGCCGTGTTCTTAGAAAAAGTGCCCTTGAGTGGAGGGGTACACTCTTCCTGATGTGGGAGGACCGGGGACTTCTGACTGGAAACAGTGCTCTCTGCAGCATGCCTTGGAGCTCAGCTTCGTCACCGTGGCCCCCATACCACAGCCCACAGTGAATGGTGCAGCTGCTCCTTTCCACATCCACACCCTTTGTAGTCATACAACTTAGCGAAGTTTGTTCAGTGTCTGAACATGACGTCAGGGTTCTTTTGAAAGATTTGTTTTCAAAGTCATGTGTTGTCAAGGAGGAGGCCTACCAAACTTTCATTAGTGGTTTAACAGTAACACCTACCCAGCATAGAAAATTCCACTCTCAAGTTTGCTGGTTTAGTTTTTTTTTTTTTCCTAAGTCGGCCCAATTACTGATTACTGATCAGATATAATGTAAATAATAATGTTTGCTTGTTTGCTTTGGTACTGGGGACTGAATGCAGGACCTTACAAATGCTAGGCAGGTGCCCCACCACTGAGCTATAGCCTTGGCCCTCTGTTAGTTTAGGGTTTCTATTGCTGTGAAGAGACACCATGACCATGGCAACTCTTATAACGAAAAATATTTTATTGGGGCTGGATTACAGTTTTATAGGTTTAGTGCATTATCGTCATGGGTGGAAGCATGGTGGCACAGGCAGACATGGCACACAGACAAACTTGGTGCTGGAGAAGGAGCTGAGACTTTTGCAGCTGGATCAGCAGGCAGCAGGAAAACAGTGCCACAATGGACAGGCTTGAGCATCTGAGACCTCAAAGCCTGCCCCCAGTGACACACCTACTCCAACAAAGCCACACCTCCTAATGTTGCCACTCCCTAATGACCAAGCATTCAAACACATGAGTCTGTGGGGGCCATTTCTATTCAAACCACCACACCCTACATATACTTTTTATATTTGTGACAGGATCTCACTAAATTTCCTGGGCTTTGGACTTATTCTATAGCCCGGGAAGGCCTCTTTCTCAGTTTCTTAAGAAGCTGGGATTATAGGCTCCACAAATACGAAATAATGTATTTTTGACAAAGCTTTCACTTCTCAGACATTGTGATTGTGTGATGCAGGCTAAATTTGAGCAACTAGATGTGGAGTATCTGGTAAAGAAGCATCATCGCATGAACCACATTCATGAAATGGCCAGCACTTAGGCAGAAACAGATAAGCAAGCGTGAGCGTGTCTAAAACTTCTCTTTGAAATAGATTTCTCACTGACCTTTGTCATGTGCTGCCTATATAGAGTTGTTTTCTGCCCCATCAAAATTCATCACCATCTCCTAGTGTTATGGCAGATGGAGAGATCTGTGGTCCAGCATCGTTTGGAGGCCTGTTCACTGCAGCTGAGTTGTTTTACAGCTTGGGTTCATTTAGTAAGGAAGGGGAAGTAACTCTGATGTGATGCCAAATAGCCCCAACAAAAAACCACCTCAGATCTAGTTCTAGCAATGCAGTCAAGGCAGGTGTTTGGGAGCGATGGGAGGGAGTTCTCCTTTCCTCCAACACCCTGCTGGTATTATTCCACAACTGGCAATGCCCTCAACCAGACACCAGGACCTCCTCTGAGTCTCCCTTTCTATGCTCTTCTTGGTTTCTTTGGATGGGTACAGAAACAGCTGCGAGAAGGAGGGAGAGACACTCCTTTATCTCAAGCTGATTGCCTAAGACTCTTTCTGGTGACAGTTTTTACTGTAACAACATTGATGTAATGTTACTTAGCCTATGAGAGAGAAAAAAAACATGAAAAGAATTAGGATAAGCCCATCTTGGTGGCAGATGCCTTTAATTGCAGCATACAGGAGGTTGAGGCTGGAGGATAATTATTTCCAGGTTAGCCTGAGCTACATGGTAAATCCCTTTCTCAAAACAGAGAAAAACGAAACAAAATAAAACCCCACTGTAAATCAGCAATGAAATGCAAAGAGAAAATAGCTCTCAAAGAAGGGGTGCATCACTTTTAAATGCTCGCTTCCTTAGCAGCCATCATGAGGCCATCCCTGGCGTTGGCACGTCACTTCAGTGCTAACTCCAGCCCATACTCTGATTTGTCCCTGTGTGAATTCATGCACCACCTATTCCTGAACTTAAGACATTAGGAATAGCTGTGGCCCAGCTGATAAGTGTATGAGTACACTCTGTATTCTGTCTTTGTCCTTTTTTAAGATCTGCCCTGCCAGCATCTTCTCCGGTTTGTGGTCCCCTAAGGTGCCCTGGCAGCCCAAGGCTGAAGCCAACACCCCAATTTGCAGTTTCCAGGAAGCTCAGTTCCTTAGGCGGTGAAGGTCATGTAATGACTGACTAATTTATTCTCTTTTATTCTGAAAAATTAGGGAAGTTTTTATTAAATTCTTTGCAACAGGACTTTTGATCCAAACTGTCTCTTAATCTTGTGTTTGATAAATAATAAATGGCTTACTGCTCACCAAAATGTGCAGTGGCCAATGATTACTAATGCTTCGTTTGCATATGAAATTAATTCCCTATGGTTGGCCCAATCATTTATGCCTAGCCCAACAGGGGAAGGCAAATTAATTTGAGAAGCTGAGTTGCAAACTACTGAGTACTATTGAGTCATTATCAGGAAAGACCTAGCCATTTAGGTTCAGGGTAAGATGGTAGAATTTAAGCTGCTTCTCTGTGAAGGAGAAAAACATTATAAGAAAAACTAGGCTTGATCTCAACAAGAGAAATAGAAGGGCTTCAGAAATCTGCAGAGGAAGTCAATAGCAATATTCTTTCATGGGGAAGCCTGGAGACTTGGCAACAAGAGGAAAATTTTTGGTTTGGATGCTCACTTCAAACTAGGAAATATGTTCTGAATATTATGCTATGGAGATCTCTCCACCATACAATGACAATCATCCCATCTTCATTCATGAATATTTATTAGATTCCTACAGTACATATACCACTGTTCCCAGAACACCTGTGTTACACACTTCTAATCATTGTTAGAATACAGTAAAGTAAATGTTTAACTCTTTCTTAATATGCAATTGGATATTAGATGCCATGCACAGACTTTTGGTGGTTTGACAT
Source organism: Psammomys obesus (assembly GCF_907164565.1). Taxonomy (NCBI): domain Eukaryota; kingdom Metazoa; phylum Chordata; class Mammalia; order Rodentia; family Muridae; genus Psammomys; species Psammomys obesus. Next base: position 7,523,610 of record NW_026591918.1, on the reverse strand, counting down.
TTGTCAGCGTGAGTCAAGTAACCAAAAGGTTTTTCTTCTGAATCTCTGGTTCATCCTCCATTATGATCAATATTTTGTCAATAAGCAAAGACTATGTCATATAAAAAGTTAACCATCCTCTCTGTCTGGTGCTGAGGATTCGACCTACATCTTTGTCTTAGTTAAGGTTTCCGCTGCTGTGAAGAGACACCATGACCATGGCAACTCTTATGAAGGAAAACATTTACTTAGGGCTGGCTTATAGTTAAGATGTTTAGTCCATTACCATCATGGTGAGATGCATGGCATCGGGCAGGCAGGCATGGTGCAGGAGAAGGAGCTAAGAGTTCTACATCTTGATCCACAGGCAGCAGGGGAAAAACTGTATACCACACTTGCAATATAGGAGTCTAGGAGATCTCAAAGCCTGCTCTCACAGTGACACACTTCCTCTTACAAGGCCACACCTCCTAAATAGTGCCACTCCCTATGTGACAAACATTCAAACACATGAGTCTATTGGAGCCATACCTATCCAAACCACCACAGTCTTACTATATGTAGACCAGGATAGCTTTGAATGAACTCACAAGGGTCTGTCTTCTGTCTCTTGCACGCTAGGATTAAAGGCCTATACCACCATGCTCAACTCAAAGTTTGCTTTTCTCAATGTAACAATAATACAAAGATTAACATTCCAAATATCCCTCCAATTATTTCCTTATTATCCTGCAGTAGGCCTTCATACATAATTTAAGAGTTGAGTATGATAGCTTACAAGTGTCAGAAACACTCCAGCTTGGGTGTTATGCCGGTAATGTCCTTAAATGATGTGATTATTATTTCTCTTCTTTTGGTGGTGGTGCTGAAGAGAGTACTTCTAATTCGTAGAAGGGCTTTATATCGATTAAGTTAGACAGTCTATGTTATGGTAAAAATAGCCCAATTGGCTTAGCATAACAATGGTTCAGACATCACTCATGCTGAGTCTGCTGAGACAGAGCAGGTCTCCAAAGCAGTTGCCCTGTTGACTGGACACTCCAGGAACTGCTGCTCTTAATCCCTTATTCCTGCTAACACACTCATCTGTGACCGGTGTGGCACGTGGGCTGGAGACTGGATTCCCATTAGATGCTTGTTAACTAAACGGAGAGGATGTTACACACTTCCAGCCTCCTAGCAGCTTTGCCCATCACTTGGCCAGAGTTGAGGAGCCAGGCCACAGAGGAAGACAATGCGGTCCTGATGAGACCTGATAGGCTAGGGTCAGAGGGAAGGGAGGAGGACCTCCCTATCAGTGAACTTGGGGAGATGAGGAATGGAGGGTGGGATTGGGATGAGGGAGGGGGCTGCAGCTGGGATACAAAGTAAGTAAACTGTAATTAATTAAAAAATAAATAAATTTAAAAAAAAGAAAAAAAAAGTGGAGAATATCTGAAAGTCCATGATAAGGATGCTTATTCATTGTTCTATATCAGGCCGTTAGACTATCTAGGAAATTTTTTGGCTCTCTTTTAATCTTGAATTGGAAAAAAAAAGTAATAAATGTGATAGTGTGACAGTAAGGAAATAAACATGGGAGATGCCTCCGTGCTATTGAAATGATATTGCCAAAAGATTGACAGCAACTATTCATAGATTATGAATGCTGTAGTTGCATGTGTTGCTGGGAATATTGGTGTATAACTGTAATCATATCACTATGGAGACTGAGGCAGGAAGACTGAATTTGAAGCCAGCCTAAGCTATATAGTATGCCCTGTCTTAAAAACAACAAACACAAACAGGAGTGTTGCAAGTTTTAATGGAGACTCTATCAGCGTTTCTCTTCAAGGACTCATTTCTTTGGCTGGGAAAATCACCACCCCCCAAAGATATAGTCCTTATCCATAAAATCAGTGACTATATTGCACTTTGTAACAAGGAGGCTATAAGTTGCAGGTAGAATCTCATCAATGGACCTTAGCATAAGTAAAAAGATTTTTCTGAAATATCCAGGGGGGTTCAGCATCATGCTAAGGGCCTTTTAATGTGGAAGAAAGAGGGAATTATCATCATGTTAAGGGGCCTTTAATGTAGAAAAGAAGAGGTGGAAGAGAGAACAGACCCAAAAGATAGCAGTGTAGGAAGGCTGTGGCATGAATTTGTTGGCTTTGAAGCTGGAGGAAGGTGCCACAGGCTAAGGAACTGTGGATGGTACCTAGAAGCTTGAGAAGGCAAAGGAATGCTATCTTCCTGCAAACCTTTGATGGAACACTGAGTCACAGGCAAGTACAAGAGTTTGTGCCCACAGGAGTTTGAGTTCACATGATTTTCTAGAAGAGAGATTAGTGTGGAAATTTGACATTTCCTGGGAGGCTATATACGAAAACTACAGAATTGCATTCTTTTGTCATCAGTATCCCCATAACAATCTTAGATGTCTCTGCAGGAAGAAGAAAGTGGGAAGGGCACCACTTTTAGAAAATCCTAAGGCTGCATCTTTTTCATTCTTTTAAGTTGGCTTGTTGATCTGCTGAAAACATTAGAGTAACAGGAGAGGAAAACGGAAAGCAGCAGTTTTTATCAGAAACTCGAAGTGTCATTAGAAATATTAGATTTTGCTAATATTTGTTGAATTTCTAATAATAAATTCAACAAATATTCAGGGAAGTCACTGATGAATTACTTCGGAGCAAGTGAGGCCTAGGGCTGAAAAGTTAGAAAATAGCTTTGGGTATGATCATTTATCTGACTAGGGAAAAAAATAAGGATTATGGAAAATGAGTACAGCCTGTCTACTCAAATCTAGGAGGTAGCCAGGATGGATGACAAAGTCCCAGTTACTAATGCATACTTGAAGGGCACCCCATCATTGCATTAATGCGTGGCTGTCTAGGTAAGTAGACAGGTAAAGGGGTAGGTAGAGGGTAACTACAACAGGAAAGTTAGTATTTGGAATAACTGGCATTATGACACATACAGACATAACAGAGAGGCAAGCATTTGCTTCAGTAGAGGATGGTTGAAGGCTTGGTTCAATGAGAGTTCCTAAAGGCCATCAATGGTAGACACCTAGCTAGACTGCTTCCAATAATCGTATCTATCTTTAAAACTCTGGGTGGATGAGGATTCTTTTTAAGTCTATTTGATATATTCTCCATTGAATGGAATTAGAAAATATCCTGAAGATATGTCTGTGCTAAGACCGGCCACTTGTAATTATTCTTTTATTTCCTGCCCCAGTTGATCATGAGGAGTCATGCTCTACTTGAGTGTCATGATGTTTAGTATTAGTAGCTGCCTTGCACTGATGACAGCAAAAGATAGCTAAGAGTTTTGTTTTGTTTTGTTTTCTCAGAGACAGCCTCATGTAGTCTCACGCCCACCAGCTCGCTATATAACTTGAGTTGCTGCCTCTATGATATTGGGATTGCAGGCATGCGCCATTCACCTGATTCCATGCAGGGCGGGATATCAAACCAAGGGCTCTGTGCATGCTAGGCAAGCACCCTGTCATCAGCGGGGAATCCCCAAGCCCATATAGCTGTACTTAAAACAAAACAAAACAAAACAAAACAAAAAACTATTTTCATTTCCACTCTGCTCCAACAAAGAGTTAAGGTAGGACTCAAAGAGCTATGTGTTACAAGAAGATATAGTAAAGATTTGCCAGTGAGGAAATGAGGGCCAAAGGAAACTGCAGAGGAGAAACACAAGAGCTCCAGCAGGTACTGAGCCTGTGTGGGATGGTGTGGATTGGATTTGGCCCTAGCTTTCTAGCAATTCATAGGGGGAATTATCAGTCCCATGACGAGTGAGATGGTCAGAACCAGAACAGTAATTCCTGGGATCTAGACCAGAGAGAAAATTCTTCCAGTGGTCTTCATACAGAGGACCCTTTAGTGGACTGTGTTCTCAGTAGCACCCTTCCTGAAGATGACAAATTTCTCAGCTACATTTGTCACATCCTTAGGTATAAACTTTTGGATCATTATCTACTAGAATTTAGTCGAATTACCCTAGAGAGGTGTCCAAAGCATGTGTTTCTCTGTGTGTCAGTGGTTTAACCAAGAAATAGATGAAGAGTATCTAGAGCCGGGTCTTGTGACCCTCTCCAGGAAAGGGTTGCCCCTGGTAATCCCAGCACTCAGGATGTGGAGGCAAGGAGGATGGAGAGTCTGAGGCCACCCAGGCTAAGTGGAAGGACTGGTTTCAGAACTTCTGTGGTCTCAGAAACTCTACAGCCAAACTAAAACTTACAAAGCATCTAAAGGATCCAACAGGGTAGACAAGCACCCATCCACACACATCCCTGCTCTGCTAGGGCCCTGCAGGAGTTTAGTGTGTGTGTGCTCTGCCCTTTGCTTCAATAAAAGGATACAAGGAAAATGGAGGGTACTGCTAGAGAGCTTCTGAGTCTAGGAAAGAGCTTTGTTCTTCCTTTTCACATTAGGGAGCTCTAGAAAGAAGGTATGTAGGTCTCTGTGAACATGGTTAGTGGTGTGTGTGTGTATGTGTGTTCCATGCATGCGAGTGTGCAAGTATATGTGTGTGTGTGGTATGGGAGGTGTGTGAGTGTGTGTGTGTGTGTGTGTGTGTGTGTGAAGGCTTCTTTCCCAGCAGCTCCGGTCTATTAGTGTGCTTTGGCCAGGAAAGTCAGCTGGCAGTGAGCTTCCCTCTGTGTGTTGAATTTGATAGGGCCCTGTGAATAGGGCTGGTTGGGGCACCTCAGCCATCAGTGAAGGTCGGAGGTACTAGTTGCCTGCTCCTGCCCATGGTCAGACCTCCTCTAAGGCCCTACATGTTCATCTGTGACTTGACAAGTAAACAAAAATCACTCATGCTACCCTCCAGCAGTCAAGAACTGTCCCCTCCACAAATCCGGAGGCCAGTGAAGTTCGGGAAGCCCTCCAATATCCAGCACATTGTTGGAGTACTGCTCTCCTGGCACACTATTGGCAGGAAAAGGAAATAGCACGCACGTGTTCTTCCATGAGCACTCCAGTTGATTCTCTATGCTACAGCCACTGGGATCTTTGCAAAACATAAACCTTCTTACGGCAGTTCCCCGAGGAGAACCCTTTTGTCATTTCCCAAGCTGTCGGTTTCCCAAGCTGTAGGTTTGAGGGATGGTGACAAGAACCTTAGCTGTTTGTTATTATTATTGTTGTTATTTGTGTTACTACTACTGTTATCACTAGGCTGGCCTTCAACATGCTGTGTAGCCAAAGGTTATCTTGAACAGACTCTCCTGCCTCTATTTCCCAATGGCAGGTTTGCTTCACTGGAATTGTCTTCATGCGGCGGTGGTGCCTGCACTCAGGCTCGCATGCATATTAGGCAAATACTTAATTAACTGAGCTAGGCATCCTCAGGCCTTACTACTACTTTAGGTTTGAGACAGGGCCTCCCTAAACTGCCCGGGTTGGCCTTAACTCATGATCCCTTTGCTGCAGTCTCCTGACTTGCTGGGATTACAGGCTTGAACCATCAGCTTTTTCTACCATCCCCTCCCCTCTGTTTCTCCTGCTCCTCTCCCTTCTTTTCTGCTGCACTCTTTGTCTATGCTGCTCAGTCCCTGAAGCATCCATTTTCTCTCTCTCTTCTTGAATGTCCAGACACAGGCCATTCTTTCTTTGTAGGAAGCTATTTTTTCAGTCTTTCTTCTGTTAGACCAGCCTGCGTGGCCTTTTGCTTCAAGTTAGAGCCTAAACATCAAGGAGTTGCCCCTCAGGTGACATGAAGCTGGCTGTCTCGTGGCTTCTTCACTTTTTTCAACTGTGGTATGATGCTAGAAAAATGACAGCTGCAGCAATAACCCTGGCCTGCTAGAGGTTAAAGGCAATATATTTTCCTTCTCACCTAGCCAAGACTCCAGTACAGGGCGTCACGGCAGAGAGGGAGACATCTCTACAGTGTGACGCAAGGCCTCATACACTTTCACAGGGTAGTTTTTCCAGCCTCTAAGGCAGTGGTTCTCAACCTGTGGGTCGCGCCCCTATGGGGTGTTGAATGACCCTTTCACAGGGGTCACCTAGGGTCATCAGAAAACACTACTATTCATAACAGTAGCAAGATTACAGGTATGAGGTAGCAATGGAGATAATTTTAAAGTTGGGGATCACCTCAACGTGAGGAACTGCATTAAAGGGTCTCAGCACTAGGAAGGTTGAGGACCACAGGCCTAAAGCCTCAAAGGTCTCAGCATCAATCCAGGGCAGAAGAAGAGAGATGCTGGGAGGCACACCCACTCCTCAGTGCCTTGACGCCACTGTCGTAACAGAGGGGGAGCACAAATTTCAGTGGACACACTGCTCTTATAATTGCCTATGACTCAGACCCTGATCTGGGGGAAAGGAAGTCGACTAAAGCGTTGCTCACCGTTACATCCACTTTGCCAGATCCACACTTGGCATCTTAGCTCAGGGGTCACCCATGAGTTTGGCAGTAATTGGGTGGAGGAAGTGAGGTGGCCAACGTGGAGGAGGGTGATTCGTCCTCCTGACACCCCTCCCACATTTGTGCAGCGGTGGAGAGAGGGGCACAGCAGATGAGCTAGCTTTTCTTCTCCTGCTGCCAGCCAACCCCCTGTAAAAGGTGTCAGCTTCTTGCACTGATTGAAGCATTCATTGTGGGTGGACGGGCTCTATAATCAGAGATGCCCCTCAAGGCATGAGCCTCTTCTTGAAGGATGAGGCCTTCTAATTGCACTTGTTCCTGCTATTTTATGGGGCAGGGAGAAAAGTGCTGCTGCTCTGACTGGCATTATAGCTCTGCCACACATCTGGCACCTGCCCGTGAGTCCGAGGAAGTGGGCGGTGAGCGTGTCTTTCGAAACCCCTTTTTACAAGGCGTCTATGAATTTGAAGTGTGTCTTCAGCAGTCTTTTGTGTGTGTTCTCGTGGGGGAATACAACAGTCAATCACCCATCAGTCAGGGCAGAAAAAGAAGGACATGAATAGACATGGTGTGTAATTGGCTGATGAACCTAGAGGAACAGAACTCACTGTCTTAAGCAGCCTGGTTTTAGTTCTGAAAATCCCCAGATAGAAGAGTCTGGCTTGTTTTGTTAACATTTGGGGCCAAACCTTGTTTCTCCCTTCCCAGCGTTCCCTGCAGCCCTGGGCCCTGCAGGCCAAGTAGATGATCGCTTAGCAGTGTTCTAGCTCTCCACAGACAGTCATGTCCCACAGAAGCTTCTGTCCGTCAGGAGAGAAGTGGTCTTGCAGGGAGGAGTGGTCTTGCTCCAGGCTAGACACATTGTGGCAGAAATGAGGATATTCTGAAGAGACGCTTTGCTACCTCTAGCTAGCCGACCACGGGGACCATGGTCCCCGGAGAACTGGAATTTCCCCAGAAATCTCATGCTAGATGAGGAAAAAGGCTGGAGCCTGGTGACAGGCAGAGGAGGAGCTTTTTTTCCAGAAAGAGATTTCACACGGTTCTGACAACTTGTCAGAACACCCTGCAGGAGGGACTGGAGCCAGGGAGTGCTGCTAGTCACACACCTCGCTGCCTCCTGTTTAAACCCAAGCCTCATATCAGGACCCCAGAGCTGACCCTGTGTGTGTGTGTGTGTGTGTGCGCGCGTGTCTGTGTGCGTGCGTGCGTGCGTGTGCGTGCGTGCGTGTGTGTGTGCGCGTGTCTGTGTGCATGCGTGTGTGTGTGTGTGTGTGTGTGCGTGTGTCTGTGTGCATGCGTGCGTGTGTGTGTGTGTGTGTGTGTGTCTGTGTGTGTGTGTGTCTCTGTGTGTGTGTGTGCGTGCGTGTGTGTGTGTGCGCGCGTCTGTGTGCATGCGTGCGTGTGTGTGTGTGCGCGTGTCTGTGTGCATGCGTGCGTGTGCGTGTGTGTGTGTGTGTCTGTGTGTGTGCGTGCGTGTGTGTCTGTGGTGAGGACCCTGGGGCTCTTTGCTATCCTTCCCAATGTGACCACATTGTATGATTTCCTTCTCCGCTTTTCACTGCTGTGTTTTTTTTTTTTTTTTTTTTGTCCTATTGATGAGGAGTGGCTGAGCCTTGCTTGTTAGGACTGACTGCTAGGGCCCAGGTAACAGGTTACCCTGAGTACGTGTGGAACTCTGCTGGATGAGGCTGAAGTCTAACATTTCTGGAGAGCTGGTGGGACTCCCTTTTCTCAATGGGGCTCTCTCTCTACTGATCTGGGTATACCCCAGATCTTGTAAGGAGCACCACATAACCCTCAGAGAAAGATCACAGGCTGGACTCTTTCCTGATAAGCAAACATCTGGGGATTCCTAGAAATATCCCACCCTCTGCCAAGGAGATCCTAGTTTTCAGCAATGACCTTCAATTGTACTTGGAGAGTCTCCCACCCATAGTACAATTAAGTACTATCTTCTCCTTCTTGTGATAGGACCATGCTACTGCATGTAAAATGAGGCACTGTACCACTGCATGTAAATCAAGCCTCCCTGGCACCTCTGACCCTGGTGAATCAAACACACGCACCCTCAAAGCTCCTCTTACTGACCAAGGTTTATAAGTCCCTAATTTAAAATAAAGGTGCTGGGTGCTGGGTGCTGGGTGCTGTGCACTGTGTGAAACCATCAGCTGCCCCCCATAGCTGCCTGAGATTTGTCATTTATTCTGAGGGAGGAAGGGCTGCCCTCCTCTCCGGAGATTTGCTGCTGAACTCCAGGGGTTTGGCTTTCAGCTAGGCTGGCTGGAGCCAGCCTGACCACTGAGAGCTTCTGGACCACTGGAGCTTGATTGCCAGTAGGCCAGTCACGCTGCCGACTTCAGTGAGCTTCCTGCCATCACCTGCGTGTGGCATTGCTTCGGCAGCCATTGACCTGCGTCTTACCAAACCGCCTTCTGGCTGGTTTTAGGCCTCTGCCATGCTTAACAGAGCAGCTTAACCAAGGAGCTGTAGCACTTTGATATTACCACAGGCTAAGGAATTTCACAAAGTCACACCACACAACAAACCTCACATAAGAGATTTATTGGAAAAACACAGGAGGGTGGTTGCCCCTGTTCTGGAGAGAAGCAGCAAAGAATGGAGCAGGAGGCAGGGTTTATGTAGGTTTTTTTGGGGGGGCTGGGATGGAGGGTGGGGAGGGCTTTTCAGTGTGGCCTGGGATTGAAGCGATTTCGTGGCCTGATCTTGAACTTTTTTTTTTTTCTCTGTAGGGCAGGGCCTGTCCACTTTCCTGCGTTGGGAGGCTAGAAACAGCTCTCATGGTCATTGGAGAGGTCTGGGGGTGAGGGTGGGACATAGCATGTCTGGAGGGGTTTACAGGATGTTCTTACAGAGGTCACGTAAAGGTGTGGTCCTTCCAAACCCTTTTCAGGTCTTTATGAAAACAGAACAGTTTCTACAAAATGAAGAGCAGGATATGTGTGTGTGTGTGTTTCCCAGCCAAATCCAGTTAGCTGATTCATGTCCTACAACCACAGACAGCTCGCCCAAATGTGGCCACTTAAGATCATATCACATAATAATGCAGCAGCCATTTTAGACCATAAATATGCTCTATGATGTTTGCTCGGTGACGTTGATAATTTATTTTCAGATTGTATCCCCTTTGCTAGGTGACTATATTTTTCATGAAAGCTCTCTCTCTCTGAACCAGACATTTGGCTGTCTTCCCCAGTCACCTTAGGTGAAGTAGCAAACCCACTCTCTGTGTCCCCTTCTCTCCAGCCCCTTTGAATTCTTCAGTTAGGTTGAATTGGTGGCTCTCAGTCTTGAAATGGATGCATTAATTCTAGTCCACACCCTGGGTGGCAAATTAGCATATGAAGCGTCCTAATCTGAAATCCCTTGGCCTGTTTAATAAGCATAAGGAAGATTAGAAGTAATTTTTGACTGGAGTCATTAGCGTGGTTGCGGAATGCAGAGCAGATTTTGCTGGATTCTGTGCTAAGTGGAATTTAAAGTCCTTTGTCAACAAAGCAGGAGAAAGGGCTGCTTAAAGATCCCACAGTGTTGGGCTGGAGAGGTGGCTCAGTGGTTATGAGCATTGTCTGCCCCTCCGGAGGAGGTCCTGATTTCACAACCATCTACACTGGGATCTGATGCCCTCTTCTGGCATGCAGGTGTACATGCAGAGCACTCATACATGTCAAATAAATCGTCACAAAACAAAACCCTACAGTGTAGCATGTTTCCCTTTCTCTCACTGTCTCTTGATCAGCTGCTCTGGTTTGGATGTAGTTTGTCCCCCAAAAGTTCCTGTGCAGGAGACTTGGGCCCCAGTGTGGCAGGGTAGAGGGGGTGGGGCCTTAAGAGCTGGGGTCCAGGGAAGGTCACTAGGTCACAGGGGCCTCACCCTCACGAGTGGATTAATTCTGGTCTCTTAGGAATAGGTCAGGTTTGGGGGTGGCGGGCTCTTATAAACATGGCAGCCCTGGGCTTTCCCCTGGTTGTTTCCCTGCCTGTTCTTACCAAGCGATCCTTCTCTAACACACGTATCTACTTTTTCCACGGTACCATCTGCCATGTCTTCACACAGATGGAAAGCCTTCACCAGATGCCAAACAGATGAAGCCACCTTAACTCATCCTCCCAAACTGTAAGCCAAGTGAATCTCTTTTCTTTATAAAGTGTCTGGCACCAGATACTTTATAACAGCAACAAAAATTTGGACAACATAGATGGGGACATAAATTTGGACAACAGCATAGATTTGGACACGTCACGGTGTTTTGCAGTTTTCTAGTCAATGTCACTTTCTTTCTAACCACAGTGGAAGAAGGTCAGGAGAACTTGGGCTGACATGGAAAACAGCACCTTTAAGAAGGGCTGCCTCTGGGTTGACTACCCCCCCACCAGTTATCCCCAACCCCCGTACCCCCTGTGGGATTTGTTTGTCTGTTCTAACAAAGTCTGTAGTTTTGCTCTTTCTCCTCTCTGTACCTGGTGCTTCTCTGTAACTGGTGCTTTGGTCTGTCAGTTGCCCCAGGATCCATTAACTGTTAACTTCTCTCAGGGATCCTTCCCATCTCTGCTTTTGCTCTCAGGAAGCTGCTGCTTTAGCATCCTTGCCTCAGATCTCTAGCTCTCACTCTCTGTCAGTGGCCCGTCTCTCTTCACTTGACATTTCACTTTCTTGTCTGATTGGGTCTTCTCTCCAGTACGTACAATTCTTTGTCTATTCCACAGGACAAATATGACAGTACCTCTGGACAGCCACCCCTCACCAGGAACAGTGTGGTAAAGGCAGAGGCCCTCAGGCTCTCAAATGGAAGTTCAGAGGTCCTGCCTTGTGACTCAATTGATGCACAGAGCCCACCAGCTTCTGGGTCCCTCTCCTGCCAGTTATTGGCCCAATATCTCATGCTGAGCAGGGAGGCAAATTGAACCAAGCCAAGTAACTCTCCTTTCCAGTCCATGGGGGTAAGTAACCCCAAGAATATTGTTAACCTCTGAACTGAGCAATGCAGATACCTGACTGAGTACAAGAGCCTTGCTCTTGCCATATTAGCAACTGTGGCAGTAGGATCTTAGACAGAGACAGTCATCACCTAGCCCATTAAAAACCACCCCAGGGCACCTGAGCCAAGCCCATAGAATCCACACTTATTCCTTGGTCCCTGATGAGGGCGAAGAACATCAGTGATCATTAACAGGACAAGGTGATGGAAGTGGCCAGGTGGGGTCAGGAAGGCTGAGAACCCACCTAGAAGGTAGCAGGAGCCAGACTGTAGCTCCTGCCCCAGCACACCTCTCATTGTCCTTTGTCTCATTGGCAGTTCATGGGTGAGAGCATGAGGGCTGTCAGTGTGATGACCGCAGCAAGCGGAGCCAAGCGTGAGCCCTTCTGTGAGTGCTGTAGCTGTTGCAGGAAGTTCCTGAGACCAGTTCCAGGAGCAGGAGTGCTGTGGCCAGATTTCAAGGGAATGAAAGCTAGTTATTGGCAGTCCAGCAGCTTCTGATATTTGTGTGATAAAGCCAGGCCTCTTGCCTGAAACACATCAGAGTTCTGTCTCTGATGGTCCGTGCTGCCCTACATGCCAAGGGCTGAGTAGGATCCCTTCTTGCTGGTAGATAGGACAGGGCATTTTCCTGCTTGAGAACAAAGTATTTTTTCACAGTTGGAATATGATACAGATTGTTTCCTTAGTGACCTTGTAGCAAGGTTGTGTCCGGGCTGGTATCCACTGTTCTCATCTGCTTTTAGCCACTCAAAGCCACTGACTGATACTCCCAAAGGAACCTGAAAAAGAGTCAACGAGGGTGGTTGCTCCATCCCTTCTCTTGATTTGTAATTATAGTCACCCCTCTATATCCACAGAGGATTGAGTTCAGGGCTCCTGTGGACACAAAAATGAGATGATGTTCAGGTCTCATATAAAAAGATATATATAGCCTTTGCATATAACCTGTGCATATCTCTCATGTATTTTATTCATTTTTAACATTTCCTTTTAGAAAAAGTTTGCAGTTCTATGTGTAGAGGCCAGAGGTTATTGTAGAGTCTCTGTCACTCCATATTTTACTCATTTTGAAACAAGGTCTCTTACGGAACCTAGAGGTCCTCTTTTCAGCTAGCCCGACTAGCCAATAAACTCTGAGGACCTTCCTGTCTCCTCTTCCCCACTGCTGAGATTACAAAGACCCGACACAGTGCGTTGTAATTGTGTGGGGTTCTGAGGTCAGAGGTCAGAAGTCAACATCATTAGTTTTTTTGTTTTTTCATAAGATGCGGTCTCTCACTCAACCTAGAGCTCACCCATTTGGCAAGACTACCTGCCAGCAAGTCCCAGGGATCCTTCTGTCTCTGCCTTCCCAGCATGCAGCACCATGACTAGCTTTCTTTAGCAAGCACTCTCTGTGTCTCTGTCTCTCTTTGTGTGTGTGTCTCTCTTTCTGTTTCTCTCTCTTGGTCTCTCTGTCACACTGTCTCTGTCTCTCTCTCTGTACCATAGCATATAGGTGGAGGTCAGAGAACAGCCTGCAGAAGTCAGTTCTCTCCTTCCATCAGGTGGATCCCTGGAATTAAACTCAGACGGTCAGGCTTGGATGTTTTCAGCAAGTAAACATCTTTACTTGCTGAGCCACCTTGCCAACTCATACCTGGATTTTTTTAAATTTTCTTTTTCTTTTCTTTTCTTTCTTTTTTTAAAATTTACTTTATATCCCAAGGCCCCCCTCCTCTCCACCCAGTACCCCCTTTCCCTCCTTTACCTTTCTCCCCTCCCTTTCACCCCGTATCAACCTTCTCCAGCACATCAAGTCACATCAGGACTGAGCATATGTTCATCCCCTGAGGCTAGGCAAAGCAGCCCTGCCAGGGGGAAGTGATCCGAAAAGAGGCAATAGGATCCATGTTGGAAACAGCACCCCTCCCCCGCACTCACCAGGCAACCTATATAAAGACCAAGGAGCCCATCAGCAACAGGTGTGCAGGGGCCTAGGTCCTGACCATGCAAGCTCCTTAGTTGATGTCTCAGTCTCCGAAAGCCCCGTGAGTCTGGCTTAGTTGTCTCTGTTGGTCTTCTTGGAAGGTTCCTGTCCCCTCCAGGTCCTTCCATATTTCCTGTACCACTTCCACAGAACCCCCAGAGCTCTGCCCCCTACTTGGCTGCAAATCCCAATATCTGTCTCGATCGACTGCTGGTTGAAGCCTCACAAACAACAGTCAAGTTAGGCTCCTGTCTGAAAGCATAGTAGAGCATCCTTATTAGTGTCAGGGGCTGGCTCTCTACCATGGGGTGGGTCTCAGGTTGGACCAATTATTGGTTGTATTTTCCCTCAATCTTTGTTCCCTTGTTATCCCTGCACTTCTAGGCAGGGTAATTTTTGGATCATAGGTCTTGTCGGGGGTTGTTGTTCTCCTCCTTCCTCTAGCCCTGCCTGGCTAGGAGGTGGTCACTTCAGTCTTCATGTCCTCTCCCTCACGTTAGGAGTCTCAGCGAGAGTCACACCCATGTCCTCCCAGGAGCCTACCCTGTCGAAAGTCTCCAGCTTGACAAACAGATGCCTTCGCCCTCACTTTCCCTTCTTGTTCCCAGCGCTCTCACCCTCCCCCCATTCTCCCCACATCTGATCCCTTTCGTTTCGTTTCCTTCCCCGTTCCACCTCCTGCCCAGTATCCTCTCTCCTGCTGTCTATTCTAGTTCCCCTTCTGAGTGACACTGTGGCACCCTCCCTTGGGCCCTCCTTGTCACTTAGCTTCTTTGGGTCTGTGGACTGTAGTGTGGCTATCCTGTGCTATAACAAGTGAGTACATACCATGTGCACTTTTTTCCCTTCTGCATCTGAGTTACCTCACTTAGGATGACCTTTTCTAGTTCCATCCATTTGCCTACAGGAGAGTCTCAGGTGTGGAAGATACGATTAAAGAAATCAATACATCAGTCAAAGAAAATGTTAAATCTAAAATGCGTGGATTTTTATTTGAGTGCTCAGAATCTGAACTCAAGTCCGCATGCTTGTGGGGCAGGCAATCTGCCAGTGGAATCATCTCTGTCCCCCTCATACACTTTAAGTAATTTTTGGGACAGGAGACCCTTGGCTGTCCTGGACTCAATTTGTAGACCAGGCTGGCCCTGAACTCACAGAGATCCTCCTGCCGCTGCCTTCCCAGAGTGCTGGGGTCACACGCATTTGTCATCATGTGCAGCTAATTTATAGATTATTTATACAACCCAAAACAACTCAAATGCTATATAGTTATCATAGCGTATTGTTTAAGGAAAATGGCAAGAATGTCTGTACGTGTTCAATAGGAATGTAACTTTATTTGGGGGCATATCAATACAGACTTTCGATGCACTCAGATGTTGCCCCATGGGCTATATTTTATTTGTTTATTACCCAAACCAGAACAATTTGTTCACCAATAATACAATTTAGAATTACAGCATACAGTGAAACAAAGGAGTTTCTCAATGTGTTAACTTCCTGTTGTATTACACTAATCAGGATTTGAGGAAATTTCAGGGTTTTCAAAATTATGATATTTTAAATATTCTTCTAAAAAAAACTTCACATTATAATTTGCATATCTAAAATTCTTGTTTAAGGAATAAAATACACTAAGTTTAGTAGCATTTACAAAGAACTACATTCTACAAGAATATGCAATGAAAACCACAATTTAAGGGGGCTGGAGAGGTGGCTCGGCAGTTAAGAGCACTGGCTGCTCTTCCACAAGACCTGGGCTCAATTCCTGGCAGCCACATGGCAGGTCACAACTGTGTGTAACTCCTGCTCCACGGGACCTGATACCCTCATACAGACAAAGCATCAATGCACATAAAATAAAAATAACTTAATTTAAAAAAGAAAACCGTACTTTAAAATTCGGGTGTTCCAGAAAAACAGCCCCTCCTGGACTCACACAGCAGCCCTGCCCACTTAAGGGCTTACTCTGCACTGACAATGTGTTGTGCCTTCAGAGAGCGTTCAAAGGACATCTTTTAAAAGTGCCCTTTCTTCAAGCTGGGTGTGGAGCACACCTTTAATCAAGCAGTGGGGAGGCAGAGGCAGGTGAATCTCTGTGAGTTTGAGGCCAGCCTGGTCTACACAGTGAGGTCCAGGACAGCCAGTGCAGTAATACAGGGAAACCCTGTTTTTTTTTTTTTGTTTTGTTTTTTGTGGTGGTGGTGGGGGGGGAGGCCCAAAACCCAAACAAACAAACAAAAACCCCACTACCCTTTCTTTTTCTTCTTTCTAAGTGTTAAACTATAATCGCAAGTACGTTTGTTTGCTTATATACAGTATATATTATAGGCTAGGATTTGCATTTGAAGAAGAACATGCCTTTTATTTATTTATTTTCTTTCTGAGATTGGGTGACCTTGCTTAGCATTATACACTATAAGCCCATCCATTTTCCTGAAAATTTTGTAATTTCATAGATTTTCATTTTCTATTCATCTGTGTTGGACACCTAGGTTGGTTCCATTTCCTTGCTGGAGTGAATAAAACAGCAATGAACATGGGAGTACAAATATCTCTATGGCAGGGGCTAGAGTTCTCTGGGTACATGCCCAGGAGTGAAATATCTAGGTCATATGGTAGTTCTATTTTTAATTTTTTGAGAAACTTCCAAACCGAGTTCCATAATGGCTGTGTTAATTTGTACTCTAGCAGTAAATAAAGATTTATCCTTCTCTAGAAGTCTCTCCAACATTTGTTTTCATATTTCTTCATGTTAGCCATTTTGACTGGAGTGAGGTGGAATCTCAAAGTAGTTTTAATTTGTGTTTTCCTGATGATTGGGGAGGTTGTATTTCTTTGAATATTCAGTTCATTGGTCTGTTTGTTGATTGGCAGTTTTATTTTGTTGATATTTAATTTCTACAGTTCTCTTTAATCCTGGTTATTAGCCCCTTGTCTGGGGTGTCCCTAATAATGTTTCCCCATTCTGTCTGCCTATATGTCTGTCTGTCTATAAGTCTGTCTATATGCTCCTACTAACAGTTTCTTTTGCTGTGCAGAAACTTTTAAATTTTATGCAGTTCTATTTGTTGACACGTGGGATAGATCTGGTGCTACCACTGATGTTCTGTTCAGAAGTTCCTGCCTACCCCAATGTCTTGAACAGATTCCCTGCATTTTCTTCTAGAACTTTCAGTGTTCCTGGTTTCATTTTTAATTTATTATTATTATATTGTTGTTGTTGTTTTGGTGGGGTGGGGTCTGAATGTTTCAGGTTTTAAATTAAGGTCTTTGGTGCAGAGTGGTGGGTGCAGGATGCCAGGATGCCAGGGTTGAGGGAATGGAAGGCTTTCAATATACTTTCTTCCTTTCAACATACTCTCTTTGTTCTGTACATCTGGTGTTTTAACTATGATAGGACTGTTCTTACTCCATTGGTGAGACAGATTAAAAATCCACACCTAACTTAAATCTGTGTATCTTTAACCATCCCAGCCTGAAAGAAGATAATTCTAAGGAGACATTTTTGCTCCATCTTTTAGCTATCAGACTATGGAGACAAAGAACTCAAGAAAGTGGAATTCTCCTAAGAGTCTAATACTGGAAGTACAAAAGGCCAAAGCTTGGTGTAAAACAGAGGTGGAGCTTGTCGTCCATGAAGAAATGCAGAGTTACGGCCACCGACAACTTGTCAGCTGTCCTGTAGAAGAGCCTAGAGCTAAGACAGGGATGGGCCAGTGAGGAGCAGGACCACACTCCTAGCTACTTAGCATACTTCTGACTTCTGTTTAAACCTAAACTTCACGTCAGGATCCTGAAGAAGGATTTGGGGTGAGGTTGGGACCACTGCTCCTATTCCCAATGTGGCCTCACTGAATAAATCTCCTTTTTTCCATCTTAAACTATTGCTTGTGTCTAATTGGCTTATTTGGGGCAGGTGGTAGAGCCTAGTCTTTTCAGCAAACCCAGAAGGAAGAAGCAACCTGAATTCTGAAGAATCAAGAGTCCCCATCAATAATTCTCTACCCCCCCCAACCCAAGTCCTGTGGCCAGAGTGGCTATTCCAATGCATGAATGGCTGTTCAAATGCATGAATTGGCTCATGTCATTTCCAATCTACAGCTTCCTGGTGGCTTGGTTTCTTCTCTGTAGCCTACATGGTCCTACATGGTCTCCTACCTCTTGTCACATAGCTAACCCCAATCCCTATTGTGCCCTGGGTCCTTTCCCATAGCTGCTTTGGGCTTTATCAGTTCTTACTATGTTCAGGGCCTTCCTGGCCTGGGACTTCCTCCTGCTGGGACATCTCATCCTAGTTCCTGTCAAGGCTCACTCCTCCTTCTTCAGGAGCCCCAGTGCTTGTCTTCCCAGGACATTTCATGTGACAATGGTCTTGTTACTCTTTGTTATAAGGCTCAAGTGTCTACTGCTCACCTGCTTTGCAGATTGGCCTCCTCTTGCTTTAGAATGTAAAGCCTGGGATGGAAGGCTTCTGGTTACTCCATTCTGTCCACGGCACCTGCTGTATTGTGTCTCACACCCAGTAGGAACTAAAAGCAGTATTTAATGAATGGTTGGGAACTTGTTCATACCAGTCTTTAGACAATTAAAATCACCTTTCCATTTTTGATGCTACATAGCATTAAAAAGCTTGCCAGGTCTGCTGTGAAACATCCACTTTAAGGGAGTGAGCAGGATAGATTAGAGGACACTTAGCTTCTCCATTGACAACTGGTTTGTTGTTCAGTATAGAGAGGCTGAGCTTGGCTTCATTTCGTGGCTATGAGCTGATGGAGTGCATACTGAGCCCCCAGCAGTGGCAAGCCGAATGCACAATGTATAAGGCATAGCATCAAGTCAAGGCTCAGATCTGCTTCCTTCATCTTGCTTGTCTGTATTGCTTTTATTTAGACTGGCTTCTGCCTGATGACCATTTTTAGGCCTGACAGAAGTTGTCAGAAACCCAGTGAGATCCCTTAAGCTTTGGTCTAGTCAACACTCTCCTCCTGTGTGGTTGTTTGTAGTATGAGCTTCCTGTATTTCTCTCACTGCTGACATTGAAAAGGTGACATGAACTTCAGACACAGTCCTATACACACACACACACACACACACACACACACACACACACACACACACA
>NW_026591918.1:7490269-7505146 GCF_907164565.1 Psammomys obesus | reverse complement strand
CACACACACACACACACACACACACACACACACACACACACACACACGCTCCCTTCCATGATTACTAATGACCTTTTCTAACCTAATGCTGTTTTGGTTCACATAAGATCAAATACCCCACAAGATTACAATGAGTGGGAATTTTCTATTATTTAGTGACTTCTTAGCTGTGAAAACGTCCATGGTACAATACTTGAACTCATGTCTGTTGTGAAGTGCTGCCAGTCTTGTAGGAGAATAAGCCACACACAAGTGTGCAATGCACAGCACTTGAAAAGAACAAGCGTCTGTGAATGGCGTGCTTATTTACTCCACTTGGCATTGTTGTTTTGGAGTGTGTGCTTTCTCATTTTAAAGTTAGAAAGGCTATCCATAAACATGTTTCCAAGGGATGCTGGCCGCAGCTTCGCAGGTCTGCTCCTTCCCATGCCTGTGGTTGCATCGGTGAGGCCTTGTGGAGGATCTGACCTCTCGTGTTTCGATTGTACAGCAACGAAGTCACCTGGGATGTGTCTGCTGTTAAGTGTCACGTCTATATTTAAATTAACTTCAAAAAATGCTGTTTGTGTATTTGCCCGTGTGCACACAGGTCATAGCCTGTGTGTGGATGTCAGAGGACCACTTTCAGGAGTTGGCTCTCTTTTACCGAAGAATTCAGGGAGTGAACTCAGGTCTTCAGGGTTATGGAACAAGATGTCTTACTCACTGAAGCATGTCCCTGGCCCTGACTGTATTCCAAAGAAATTCAGCTAGGAGATGTCTCTTCCTGTTACAGTGTCCTGTGTTCACCTAGCGTGTCTACTTGATTCTTCAGAATGTAATGCAGTTGTTATCTGCTTTTTGAAAAAAAAAAAAAAAAAAAAAAAAGGACTGGTCTACTTCAGTGTCAAATTTACAAAAGAACTAAATCAGGGATTGATTTTTGAAAGTGTCATCGCAATAATTCTTTCAACAGAGACGGACCAGTCGGCATTCCAAATGATGTGATTCCCCTGTACTTAATTTGTCCACAGCCTTTCGGGAAACTGTGTCAGAGAGGAGCACACACTTGTGTGACCTGTGTGGGCACACCATGTGCTCTGCCGTACTTCTGGTGTATTTCTGCATCCCAGCCACCACCCTCTATACGTTTCTTTTTCTTCATGCCTGGTATTATTATAGTGTGAGTCTCTCGATGTCAGGAAACATATCCCAATCATCTTATCACTGACACTCAAGGGGACCAGTGACAGCTGGACAATCGTTAGCTTCTTTCTGCTCTGAGCACTTCATTTGGGACTGGTATCTTGTACATGCAGAAAATGCTGGATGAATTGGAACAGCTAGATATAACATTCTTGACTAGGGAGATGGCTTTGTGGTGAAATATGACCCTCTGTCAAACAATGATAAGGTAGAAAGCAATAGAGGAAGACACCCATCTTCGAGTGCATGTGCCCATCCATGCATACACATCTACACGCATGCACACACACAAAAATAATGATAAATAAAATATAACATCCCTTCTTTGGTAGGGGTATCGGATTTTGCACTTGTAAAGATCCTTACATTATTAGGAAAGGTCATTAGAACAATGAACAGTCTTGTTCACAGAACCCTGGCTTCTCACTGATGGGCTTTTCTTGTGCCTGGCACAGAGCTAGTAGCTGGGGTACAGGGAGCAAAGCAAAGGGGCTTGCTTTCCTTCTGAAGGCTGTGGTCAAGGAAGCAAGGCAAAAACAAGGCGAGTGAATAGTCACATGTTAAGTTCTGGTGGGCGGAGGACAGGCAGGCAGGAGTGGAAGTCACATTTACCGAAGGGACAAGAGGAGCTGGCAGACAGTGGGGGTGGCAGGGAGCGTCTGAGGACACGGAACTGGAAGAATTTTCTCCTGGCCTGAGCATGGAGAAGGTGGCCAGGCAAGTTGGGGAAGAATGTGTGAGAAAGAACTGGAGAGGCCAATGCTTGTGTCAGTGGCAATAAATGGCAATAAATGAAGACTAGGAACAATGAAGATGAGGAAAAATTATCTACTCAAAGCCAGCTCCCCTTGCATTTGGTAGAGGGTGAAGGCAAGCAGGAGAGCAGGAGGGCTATACGGTATTTCCAAAAGATGCTTGTCAGGCGTCCTGTGTGGAGGCCAGGCAGGGCACCTGATATGGCTGGTTGCAGCAGCATAGCTAGCTGTTTCTGATCAGTCCAAACTGGAAGCAGGGACAAACCTGGGAAAGTTATCAGCTATTCCTCATGCCTTGCTGGTTTGTGTCAACTGTTAACACAAGTTCATTTCCCTGCATTTTCCAGGTGTGGGCCTGGCTGGGCTCTACCACCTGTCTTCACCAGGCCCATTACAGACACAAATAACAGGTCCAGGGGCCCATCTTTGGGGCTCTGCCATGAAGTTTAGGTTTAACTAGAGGGCAAGAGGTATGCATAGCTAAGCTGCCCTGGTAATGGAGTGGTCCCTCCCATCACCAATCCACCACTGGGGTTCAAGATGGTCTGAGATGCCAGAACCTCATGGGTCTCTCCGTACCCCTCCTCTTGCCTCAAGCCTCACCTTTCCTTTTCTCCAGCAGGAGATTCCCAGGGAAATTCCAGTTCAGGGTGTAAGGAGTGGAGATGGAGTGGGTGGGGTCCATTGTCTCAGTCATATCCCATAGCCAAAAAGGAGGGGCCAGAGCATCTCCCTTTAGAATCCCTTTGCTGCTCGGAGGATGCCTGGTTCTACTGTCAGTCTGATGTACCACATGCTGGCTTCATAGACTGACTATTTCCTAGGCAGGTTAGCGCTACAGGTCTGGTCAGCAGCTTGGAAGGTCTGGTGTCCATTTGTTTGCATATTCTGTCTGTCCTGTTGTTGAGAGAACTGTGCACAGTTGCAGTTATTAGAGTTGCTGATAAAAGCGAACTTTGTTTTTTTTAAGTGTGGACCAGATAGGCCTCCTGAAAACTGTCCCTAATTATAAAATTAATTAATTAAATGGTCCTAAACATCATACTACATTTACAAATTCCTGCAGTATATCTGACTTTTTCCAAGCGCTTCCAAATGCCTATCTGGGAAGATTTGCAGCTGAAAGTTCATGGAGGAAGCAGGAGATCTGTTAGAGAGAGACATCTGTGCCTCTCCCCTTGGCTACCAGACTATTGAAGAATAGTCTTCAAAGACTAGGCCTTTATTTGCTTGGAAATCCGTGGCTACGGAAGGAAAAGCCTGGCCTCTGGAGGGGGACGTTTTCTTCCGGGAAAACGTGCCATGGTTCTGACAACTTGTCAGCTGGCCTTGTGGAAACTATGGCAGCCAAGGTAGGGAGGGTTGGCGACCACACCGTGGCCGGGAATGCTTGACTATACATACCTCTTGCCCTCTATTTAAAGCTAAGTAGCATGTCAGAACCCTGAAGATGGACTTAGTATTGGCTGTTCACGCTGACTCAAGTGGCAGGGGAAGCCTTCCCTGCCAGACTCCCTTTTCTAACTTTGTATACTTTGCAGGAAAGTGTCCAGGCCCCTGAAGCGTCGGCATCCAGGCTGGGCTGCTTCAAGTTTTGCCTCTGGGATCTCTCTACTTCTTTCCCTAGGTGCCCCCTCTTCAGCTCTTCAGCTCCCCTGGATGCCAGCCCCTGTGGTCCGTGAAAGGGGTGCTTGGATCTTCGGGCTGGGCTGCTGGTCTCTGTATACTTCTGGACAGCAACACCTCAGGACTCCAGAGCAGCTGGGGCGAAATCTCGACAGCCCTGAGACCCGGATCAGACACCTGGAGAAACTGAGGTGCTGAAGCCACAGAGAAACCAGCAGCTTCTGAGGCCTCAGTTATGGCTGCTGCTGACAGGGAACTCAGCGGGTGGAGGGCAGTGCGTCATCTTTGTGGCAACAATGTATAAACTAGCCATTCCTCCCAGGCAAGGAGCTAGTTTACATGGTCTGGGACTGCCATCCAGGGACCAGGACTAGGAATCTGACCCCTTAGCATAAGTTTATAGTTTAGTTAAGAAAAGTTGTTTTGCTTAGCTTAGAGTTCAAGTCTGTATAAACCCCTTAAGGCATGGGTTAATATGCCCCTCCCACATGCCTCTCTAACTGGCAAACTGGCAGTTTCAGCCTTTAATTTGTCACAGTGGCAGTCTCCAGCCCCTCCCAGATTTATGCTAATTTTGGGTGAAAAGTCTGAACAAAACTCCACCAATCTCTAAGCTCCCCCAAGCTCAGGGCTTGAAATCCCAACAATCCTCACTCTGGAAATCTTTGCCCTAGAAAGCTCCACCCCCTAAAAAAATCCTGTATTAAAAGCTGTGTTTGCTTAGTCTTCTCCTGGGAGCAGAGGCAACGACTCCTGGATTTGTCCCTCCAAGCTGCTTGGGGTGCTTCTCTCATGGAAAGAAGCCAGGAAGCCAAGAAGAGATGAAGCAAAGAAGGGGCTTAGGCTCCTAAGCCTCTAAGCCCAGCTAGAGTTGGGGAAACCCTCCTTTGGGAGCTTCAGTGGCTGGAGAAATGGGGCTGAGGCTCCTGAGCTCCTGAGCTCAGCTGGGAATACCCTTCCCTGGATATCCCCTCTCCTCTGCTGAGGAGGCCTCCTCTCAGAGCTGTGTGGTTCCTGGGCTCCTTTACCTCAGGATACCCTGCCATAGGGACATGGTCCCACCTCAGGGCTGTATGGCTCCTGAGCTTCCATGTCTCAGGATGCCCTTCCATTGGGACATAGTCCCATTCCTAGACACCTTCCCATCCAAGCAGGAAGGCCAACACTTAGGAGGATGTCATTTGTTCCTCTTCCCAGTGTGCCACATTGCATGTATTTCCTTTCTCTGCCTTTCATTATTACCCATGTAATTGGTCATTGAGGACAGGTATCTGAGTGTAGCTTGCCATGGCTTGTCAGAGTTTTGACTTTGACCCAGACGGTGCCATTATAAGAACTTCCTAAATATTTAAGTATTCTTTTTTTTAAAAAAAAATATTTTTTATTTTATGTGCCTTGGCCTTTTGCCTGCATGTGTAACTGTGTGAAGGTGTCAGAACTCCTGGTTCTGGAGTTACAGACAGTTCTGAACTACCACATGGGTTCTGAGGTTAGAACCTGGGTCCTCTGGAAGAGCAGCCAGTGCTCTTAACCACTAAGCCATCTCTCCAGAACACAGTATTTCTTATAAATATAATAAAGCAGGATTTAAATAGCACAAATGTGTATATGGTATAATTTTTATTTACTTATGTACTTATTTTGAGACAGGTTCTTTCTATGTAGCCTAGACTGGCTTCACTCTCATGATCTTCCTTCCATATCCTTCCTAGTTTTGGGTTACACATGTATGAGCCTGACAACCACATTATTTTTAAGCATTCTCACAATCCTTTATCAACTTAATCAAATTTTAGTATACTATAAAAAGTTAAAGAAAATCTTCAGTCTGTAACAAACCATAGACTCATGCTGTCTACTGCATTTAATTTACTCATATTTAAAAATGTTGTTCTTTAACTGAGATATAAAGTCACAGAATTGTATATGTTAGTTGGGTGCCATGTAATGTTTTGATGCACATTACATAATGCTTAATTAGGTTGGTCTTGTCTTCAGTTAGAGGGTTCTGGTTAAGTGTCAATGTGGAAGGACCGGCCCCAGCACCCTATTACACATGTGGTCAGCAAGGGACTAAAGTCCACACAGCTACGTGTTATTGCTAGGGTGGACTCCTTGCCAAAGATTAGCCTCAAGGGATTCTTTCTGGCCTAGAAGGCTCTTTCCCTTGTGTTCTCCTGAACTTGGAGCTGTTTCCGAGGACAGGCTCTCTCCTTAGTTGGGGACCATTAGGATCTTTGGTGTGGCTTCTCCAGGACAGCTATAAGTTTCAGAGCAAAGTCACCTACTTGCTATCCTGCCCTACCTACCAAATGGGGTCTCATACACTGCTGTGTTGCCTGAGCTTGGGGTAGTGTGCATGAAGCTAGACCTTTGGCTACTTGGACCAATGCTACCGTGGGTTTTGCTTTAGTAAGGTAATGGGACCATTACCTTACCTTAGATGCATATTGAGACCCAAATCACAGCTAATAATGACACAGGCCAAAACCAGGAGTTCTTACCTATATACAGGTGTCTCTGCCTGTTGCCAGGGAAGTTTTAGAGCCCTGTGTGTGAGCACTAGCCTGAGGATAGCTGTGCTGCCTGGGTCAGGAGGTAGTGGGTAGAGACAGTCACTCAGCCAGGGCTGCTCCCAAGCTGGTTCATGCCTGAGTCTTGCAGCCACAGAGGCCTGCACAGTCTCAGGAAGAGGTCAGGGGTGAACTAGACCCACTCTGTGGCTAGAACTTACATATCCAGGAGACAGGATAGCCAGATGGGAACTAGAGGGGACATGAGAACAGAAAGGGCGCCTGCACTCTCTGGGTTCTGATGTAAGCTTCTCACTGTCTGACACCGAGGGCTTTCTCCTAACTGATTGGATTGCCTGTAGAACTCTACTCCCCATTCTAATCAGTATCACAAGTGAGATTTTTAAAATGGCCAAAAGAACCATGTCCCAAATCTATCTCTCCTGTGACCTGTGTATAAATAAGGACTCCTGTGAGCAACGTCATAGCCCTAATCCTTCCCCCTCTGAAAGACTATGTGATGTACCGGAAAGCTTTCTCTTCAAGAATAAAAAGTTTTAATTAAGAAAAATAGCACAGCAGCACATCCATTACATAGTTCCAAAATCCCCTTATGACATTAATAGCTACTGCTGACACACCTAGCTACAATCCTCTCCTTGCCTGCCTTCCCTCTCTTTGAATGGGACAGCCCTCCTGCTTAATCAACAAACTCACTCTCTTTGTTTCATTCTACTTGTCCTGAAATTCTCTCCTGCCAGGCATTCAAAGGCCCTGGATGCCCCTGACCAGGTGCCCCTGAGGGACTCACACTGCACAGCTGCAATGTGGAGTTGCATTCCCCACTTCCGTGGCGGTGAGAAACTCAAGCTGCCAGTGCTCAGGCCCAGGCCTAACAGGGTGGGATGGAGAAGGGCTGATCTGGAGGCTCTTACCCAAGCAGCAGGGGCCATAAACGCTGCTTAAGCTTTCAGCTTGGATAATTGGGGGAGGTATAGGTTGCGTGTAAAACCCAGTGACCTGTTTTAGAGCATTCACTTCTTATGTGTATATGACTAAGATCAGCTACATGTGTTAGGCATAAACAGATGGCGTATTAGAGGTACCGGGAAGTAGATGGAAGACATCATGCTAGGAGATGAGAACTATTTCCCAGCTCTGCCACTGCGCTACTTGCCTCTGGGACAGATGTGGACTCCTCCCAGGAGCCTCCCTCCCTTCTTACAAATAGAAAAGTAAAGTATGCCAGAAGTCTGAGTTCTATTAGCCCTATAATGTGAAAATGGTTCAGCTGGGAGAGATCATATAATCAACTCCTTGAGAATTTAATGAACACCCAGGACGGTCTTAGGAAAATTCAGGACAAATTTACAGACACATTCATGTAGTATGTCCTTTTTTCTTCCACCCGGAGCAGCTCACAGAATTAGGTGCCTTCCAAAGCTCTTTCATGTTCTTTAACTCTCTGATTCTATGATTCTCCAAACAAAGACGTGCCCTCTTCAGCATTTTAAATCACCTTTTTTCTTCCAGGGAAACATGGATAAAATGCTGCTGCCTTTCTTAGCTGTTCTGTTCTTTCTTTTCCCTTTGAATTACTCCACCATCTATTTAAAGTGAAGTCCCTTCAGGCAAAGCTATCTGTCTTTGTAAGTATTTGTTCCAGCAGCTAGAATGCAGTGGCTTAACAATGCCTAATTATGATAATAGGGATCATGGTATAATGGCATCTGTAAACCTCGATAAGCTTAGGAGAGTATCATAATATTTTGAAACCTGTACAAAATAGTAGGTTGATAGCATTTAAGGGGATGATGAGGGTCTTTGTGCTTATGTGTTGTAATACAGGGTTAATTAAACATCTCCAGGAGTTCATCTTTAAAACTCCATGTCTTTCAGTACATAGACGAAGATAGATGCATGTTCAAAGATTATTTGATGTCAGAATTAATCACTAGAACTACTGTTCACTGAGAACTGTAACCATAGAGTCAAGGTTAGCTTTCTGTATATCACCTGCAGCCTAATGGATTTGGCTGAGAAAGTGATGTTTTCTAGCTGGTTGAAACATGCCAATCACCTAACTGCTTTCTTAAGCAGATTATCTGGAACACAGCCTCCCCTTATGGGTATTGATTATTATATTTGTAACTGTGATCCCATGCTGAGAGAAAATGGGCTAGAGCCCTGTCAGGGCAGACAAGATGGTCTGAATGCTAAAGAGAGACACTTGTGCTCTGTTGGAGCAGAGGAGATGCTCTGCATTCTAAGGAGAGACATTTGTGCCCCTCTGTGCTGAGAACAGAGGCAGCATGGTGAGCGCACAGACAGTGAGGGCAGCTTGCTGAGAACGGAGGCAATGGCTGCGGCCTGAGGCCCAGTCTCCTTTCCTGCAGGAAAAGCTACTAAGCTGTCTCAGACAAACCTACCTGCCATCTGGCCTTTGTTTCATAGTTTTCTATAGTTGTAAGACTGCCATAGACATGGTAAAAAAGAAATAGATTCCTTTTATTTTTCTCTTCTGTTCTGGCCAAATTGTAAATAAAGCCATTTTCCTTCACCGATTTCTATTTCCGGGTTTCTTTTAGAAACAGGAAACAAAGGTGATGGTGCAGTCCTGCATGACCAGTGACATGTTGAGCATATGAGGGACTTTACTATTCTGTGGGTCTAGGCAATTGTGTGTGTGTATGAGAGAAAGAGAGAGAGAGAGAGAGACAGAGAGACAGAGAGAGACACAGAGAGACAGACTGTCTCGTGAAGCTAGGGTAGCAGTCAGCAAGTCTTAGGAGGCCTCTTGTCTCCACTTTCCATAGGTTACTGTCATGTGTGGCCATGTCTAGCCTTTCATGTGTATGGTGGGGATTTTAACTCGGGCTTCATGCTTGCAGAGCAAGTGCTTTCATCCGAGGAGCATCTACGGAGTCTAGCCTATTGAATCTCATTATCTGCTTACGTATATGCAGAATTGTTTGTATCAACACTAACTGGCTTCTGATTTTGATTTGTTAGAAAAATCTAAGTGTATAGGTCAAGGTGATAACTAATTCTCTGTTTGTTTGTTAGACAGAGTCTCACATAGCTAGACCGGCTTCAAAGTTGATGTGTAGCTAAAGCCAGTCTTGAATTTCTGATCCTCCTGCCTCCACCTCCCAAGCGCTAAGTTTACAGGCCTGCAGAGATAAATAGTCTTTTAGGATTGTTGTCCACATCTGCATTGCTTGTCTTTCTCTTCCCTACAGGAAACCACTTTTATATGGCTGATTATAAATTGTCCTTCCATATCTATAAATAACATGGTAGAGCTCTTATTTCTTGATTCTTCTCTGTTTGGCTACATCTATTGGCTTCTCACCAGGGAAGATAGGATTTGATTCCTGCCTTTTCCCTCTCTACCTCACATGCTCACTTCCCAGCCTTCAAAGATAATTTATCATAATTTTAGCTAAATCAACAGTCAATGTTTACATTATTATGACTTAATATGCTATTCAAAATTCAGTCATGTAGAAAACTGTAATTACTTTCCTTTTCCTGGACAAAAATTTCCCCTAAGTTAATAATCATTTTTTGTTTTAAAATTTGCTTTACTTTTCTGTGTGTTATTTCTGAGTCAACCCGTTGTCTAAATCAATGCTTCTAAACTATCTATGATGAATGATTAGTTCTTTTTAAAAATTCTAGTCTGTTACAGAGAGAGGCTTTGCTGTAACACATTTCTAGAACGAACCGTTCATGGACAGCACTTTTTGGCCAGCCACATTTGGTAGAAGCCAGTTCAGGTTGTCTTAATGCATCTAGGGAGCCTTCTGACCCAGTGTGGACTGGTGGCCTCCTCTTCCTCTTTCCTTTTCACTTCCCAGACACAAGTTGAGTGTCTTTGCTCTGTGCCTAGTGTTCCTGCCATGATGATCTTACATGGGTCCAAAGAACAGGATCAACTGACCATGGATTGAAGCCTCCCAAACTGTCGGCCATTCCTCTTTATTGTGACAAGATGATCATCTCAGGTATTTGTTACAGTTAGGGAAAACAGACAGATGCATTCTCTCTCCTCCATTCTCTCTTTCTAGAAGCAGGGATGTTTGAACATCCACCTCCTAGACTTGTCTCTCACAGGAGGGTTTCCACATTCCCTACTACTGACTCAGGCACCAGCATTCTCTAGGCTGCTCATCACCTGCCTTCTACCTACCAGAATTTTATGTTTTCCACCCCAAAGGATTTGTATCCTTTTTTAAAAAAATTAAATGAAAATTTTTTGTATTGTTTTCGAGACAAGGTTTCTCTGTGTAGCCTTGGCTATTCTGGACTTGCTTTGTAGAACAGGCTGGCCTCAAACTCACAGCGATCCGCCTGCCTCTGCCTGTCTGAGTGCTGGGATCACAGGTGTGTGTCGACTCACCCGGTGGATTTGTATAGTAAACTTTTGTGGGATTTTGCAAGAGATAGAAACCAAGCTTGTGTTCATTTTGTGATCTTTACAATACCTGGATCTGCTTTCTTTTCTGAGGTTGTCAACTGTCCCATTCTTTCAACTAAGTAACACAGTAATTGAGGATATAGCTGTTGGATTCCAGGAGCTTTGATTCCAGTCTCACACACGCCTCTTAACAGACGTGTGACCTTGGATCAATCACCTTACCTTCCAAAAGTACAGCTTTTTAAAACCTGTCTGATGGGAGCAATAATCTTGCCATTCTGTATGATTATGGTGAACACTGTAGGATGTACAGGCATTCATAAATGGACGCTATTACAGCCACCACTACTAAAGGTTTCACTTCCTCTTTTTCTTCTCTATTGTCAAGGTCTATGAACCATAAAATTGCATTGCCATGCAAGATAAGCTAAAGCAAATGCTCTGGGGGAGTGGGGGAGGAGGATTCCTAAGGTGTAATAGATAAATTATTTCAGCATGCTGTGGCATCTCTTTTGACTATCCAGTTGAGATACCGAGTTTACATAGTCTTTCTGGAGCAGCCAGAAGGCTATCTTACATTGGAATCTCCAGGATGTTCACAGCGATGGCCAAGTCCAAGAGAGATGTTGACATCCTCTGCCTCCTGCCCCTTGTTCCTCTTGCTGAGGCTTCCAGGTTCAAGCTCTTTACTTTGTACTCTTTCTGAGTTCTCTGCTGTCAGTGCTGCAGAATCCAGAGCCAAGACTGATCTTCCTACAAGAGTCAGGACAGAAAAGCTTTTCTTGACCTTTCTTGACCCCTGTCCCTTTCTCTCATTCCCCATGCTAGCTTAGTGTGTCTGCTATGCTCCACCGGATGTGGCTGTTAACTGTAACTGCTGTATGGACAGATTCTTGTCTTAATCTTAGATCACAAACTGGTACCTGGTATATCTTCAGTAGATATAACTTAAAATGAACTTTGTTAGTAAATGTATGAATAAAAATATTCCAGGTGTTATCCTTATATGCACACAAAGGATAAAATTATTGAGTAGAGGAACCTAAATAAGTCATTTCCTCCTACCAGCTATTTTTTCCTTTCTACCTTGCTTTCTTCCTTATTTCTTTCTTCTCTTTCCCCCATGCATCCTTCTTCCCCCTCTTTTTTTATATATGTTTATGAACTGACTTTTCCCTTTGTTGTTGCTCATGAAACAATACACTTATTTATATGGCACTTACATTGTATTAGGCATTTTCCGTGGCCTAGAGATGATTTAAAATGGAATATATACAGAAATTAAACACAAGTTAGTGGCACATTATTTGTAATGAGGCACTTGAGCATCTAGGATTTTGGTACTTGCCTGAGGAGGAGCCAGGAAGCCAAGCTGTCCTCTCTTGAGGATCTCTGACCATCGCACATAGTGCTAGGCCTCATCTGCTCTCCACGACCCCCTCAATCTTCTGTCTCTCATGCCTTCAAAAGCAGTACTGTGTGGGAGACTGTCCACACTGTTGCCGAGTTAGGTTGGCAGCTGGAGATGTGGCCGGGGCTCCCTTGGACTACAGCATCTGTGTGCTGAACCTAAAGAAATAGTTTCCAGAAGATTTTGCCTCAGTGATATGTGTACCTTGATCAATCACAATTGATTTTTCAGCCACAGCTAACCACTATCCACCGGCCTAGCAAAGCAAAGGTTTCACTGCCACAGATTTTTAATTCAAATGTGCTACACAAAGGCCCTGGTAGAGTCTTGGTGGACTTTTAAACTTTCCTTAAGATATCAGAACTCCATTGTCTGCACTTTCTCTCAGTATTCTCATCCTCTAAGAGTCCACAAGAAAGCCTTTTAAACCCTGAGTACTCAGTGACTTTTCTAGCTCAAAGTTCCAAATACTTCCTTCTGCAAGCCTCCCTCTAAAACAACATGGTCAGGTACATTCCAGCAACAGCCCTGCTCTTAGTACTGATTTCTATCTAAGGTACTTTTGGTTGTGCTGTTTGTCATAGCAAGAGAAAGCAAAGTAGGACAAGGTATGTATATATATCTATATATACACACACACACATGTGTATGTGCATTTGTATGTGTACATATGTACAAACATATACATGATATATGCATATATATGATCACACAAAAATGTATCCAGGCAGGCCTTGAACTTGCATTCTTCCTGCTTCTACTTTCCCTGTAACCAGGGTAACAAGCCTGTGCCTGCTTCCAGGCTCACCTAAAGATATAATATTTTTCCTCTAAACATTATTTACTTAGCCATTATTCTTGAAAGTCTGTTTGAGTAGGGAACTTTGACCAAGGTTCTGCAAATGGCCCACTCCCTTTCTGTTTGTTTACCAACTGGCCAATGCCCCTAGCATGGAAGTGATCTCCCTTTAACAATACCCAACCAGACAGTTTTGTCTCTTCCCCAGTCAGATTTGCACTAACATTACAATCACATTTTTGGGTGCTCATTGACCTTCCTAAAATATGAACTCTGTGCATGCAGTTTCTAGTCAAATTAAGGCAGGGCAAGCTTTACGTATTTAATGAGGAAGCAGCTCAAAGGCTTAGGAGCAAAGCGTTGTAGGCGCTGCAGCATGCAGGACAGGGCCCCTTGCCCATCCACCAACAGAGCCTGTCAGTTCCAGCTTTCATCTCAGTTGCTCCTGAAGGAATCTGGATTAACATAATGCCGGTGCTCAGGAACCATCTCATTATCATTTTAGAAAACTTTCAGGGCTGAATCAAACACCAGACTTGATGTTCAAGATGTACTACCAACAGACATTTATTTAATGAACTATTTTCTGCTTACAGATGGAGGCTGAAGTTGTATTCACATGCTTTAAATGTCAAGTGTGCATCTTTAGACTTAGTGGAAAGACAAAACATGTCGAACTGAACCTTGTTATGGGATCCCAAGCACAGGGATCCAGGCTCTAGCAGCAGCCATCATCCCTGTCATCCTCTCCTGGGCCTCATTTTTGGGGGAGATGGAGACTCTGAGTGTATCCTAGTGTCTGAGGAGTGCCACTGTTTCCAATGTAAGTAGTGGGCAACCCTTGAGATTTCAGGTGCCAACTGGGTACTTTGAAAGTGTTTGCTCTCCACTGGGAGGTGGTGGCACACCTTTAATCCCAGCAGTCAGGAGGCTGAAGCAGGCGGAGCTCTGAGTTTGAGGCCAGCCTGGTCTACAGAGTGAGTTCCAGGAGAACGAGGGATACTGTCTTGAAAAAAGAAAAATAAAAAGTGTTTGTTTTCTCTGGCTATAGTAATTCATGTGTCTCAGTAGGTCTTTATCCCTTCCTCAAAAAAAAAAAACCATCTATGATAACTTTTTGGGAAGGTGGAAGGAAACTGACAAACAGGATGAAAATCTAGAAACTGACCTTGACAGAGCAAGTGATGGTGTTGGGCACATGATAGCCATTAACTGGAATAAAAGGCTGTTCTATGCAGATGAGCCCACGGCAAAATTGTTGAGAAGAGTCGGCCATTTTTTTTTTCGGCCATTTTATCAAGCCATGTTTTTTGAAGTGTCCTCTGGGTGCACATTATCATAGCGATTGGACACCAGCTGACCATCTCTTCAAGGGCAGCAGACCCTGAGTAGAGAGCAACACTTGTTTTTATCTGGGGCTGAGAGCAATGAGGAATGAGAAAAGAATCATTGATCACATGAGCCTGCAAGTGTCCCTCCAGAATATAGTAGTTTTAGAAACGCCAACCAAAGTGGACTCACAGATAATATTTGTAAAAATCTCCACAGTAAAAGGTGTTCTTTCTCATCTAAGGGGATGTAGCAGGTCTCTGTCGCCCAGGTAAATTGGATTTAGCTGCTCAGTGCTCTAAGCCACATGCAGTCAAGCAGCTTTATTGGAGACGAGGCTTGATTGATTCATGGCCCTGTGGCCACAGCAAAAGCTAACCATGGCAGGTACGCATGCTCATTCTTAACACCCTGGGCAGAAACCAGGAAGCTATACATCTTGCTGTCCCCGAGGTAGCCCAAATCCCCAGACTTTTCCTGATGTGGCTTCTGTTTTCCTTGTCACCTGAGCTGGACTTGAACAGGCAGTCTGTCTTATGTGTCAAAACCCAAGTTTCTCCTTTCTGTGTGTTGTGAAAATGCAGAAAGCTCCCAATTCATCCATGGTCTATTCTAGACATGTGGGCATTTGAACTCAAATCTTCAGATACTTAAGTTAGATTTTGTTGTTGCCATTTTACTAAGAAGCCAACTCAGAGAAAGGATTTACCCATCATTTGAATTGTGATGGAGCCTGAGTCTAAACCTAGCTCAGTCTGCATGGTTTCTTTTCTTCCTACTTGGAATGAAAACTAACTAACTAACTAACTAACTAACTAACTAACTAACTAACTAAC